>NW_028135299.1:0-154000 GCF_964662115.1 Mustela nivalis | reverse complement strand
AAATAATGTGGCGATTCTCTCAGTGAGTTGTACTATTGGTTTAAACAGCCAACTGTCTCTTTAAAAGGACTTTTGTTAAATTCCTTTAAAAAAAAGTCCTTTCAAAAAAATCTTTTTTCTTTATTTTTTATTTTTTATCCCATATGTTTACTCTGATCGTGGAACTTTGTCATTTTGACCTTCTCTGGCTGATTAAAATATCTTCATCATCAGTACCTACTGCTCTCCTCTCCTGGTGGTCTCTCCGGAAAGGGTGTTCTATAGCTCTTCTAGCAGGAGATGGGCACTTCACCTCTACCCCTGTTGCCAGGACCAGCCTTACCTATCCTGCAGGGTCAGGTCGGCCTGGCCCCTTATCTGTTGTTCTCCTCTGAGTGGTTAGATTTTCATAGATCCCGTGCTAGGCTTTTGTCAGGATTTACCTGGATTATCAAAACCCTTTTCTTGTGCCAGTGAATCCTAAGAAACAGTCCTAATGAGAGAACCAGGATCTCAAACAGATCATATTTATCCTGAATGTTCTGTCCAAAATGAAAAAATTCATTTCAGAGGAGCCTCAAGATCTCTGAGAAGGAAGTTTCACCAACTCTGTAATGTAGGGGCATCAATTCCGATTCCGTGTCAATTGTCCTACTTTCCCAGCTAGTAATTCTCTACATCAGAAAGCCCACTCTCAACCGTTTCCTCTTTCAAAGGCAGTTGCTCTTAGAGTATGCACATGGCACTTGGGGCCTGCTGGTCGTTGGCTACTCCCCTCTGTACCTTGGGTCTAACAGCTGCGGGGCATCAAGATGAGCACGTCTCTTGTTCTAGGACTTAATATAGTTTGGGGCACATGGTAAGCAATAATCACTTCTTTAGTTGATCCAAGTGTTGGATCTTTCTTAATTATTCTACTACCACAATTTACTTGTTCTAAGATTTGTCCCCCCATTTTAATATCTCTTAAGGTGGCACTCACCTTGCACTTGATGACATATTCTTATTTTAACTGACAGCATTTCTCTTTCTTAGTCGAACATAAACTATAGTGCATCTTACCCTTGATGAAAGCTAGGATGCAATTAAATACTCTATTATAGTTACGATTCTGATATTTGAAATCCTCCGGTAGCTCCCTGTGCCCCACAGTGTAGTACCTCACCTCCTCGCCATAGTATACAAACCATCTCATCCCCAGTGTTAACCCCGGGGCTCAGCCTCCATCCCCAGGTGATGCTGCCAGATCAGCTGTCGGTTGTCATGAACTTGCTGTAGTTTCCCGAATGCACTGTGCTGCCTGCTGGCACTTTGAAACTTGACACACTCATCCTAATTCTTCGCTTTGCCCTTGTCTATCACCTCCCCTGAAAATCTGTTCCTAAGTGGCTTTTCCCAGCTCCCACCTACCCTTTGCAGTCTATTATCTCCCTGTGGTAAAGCCTGTCACACTGCATCATGGACATGCCCGTTGTCCCCCTGAGAAGAGAAAAGGGACAATGAGGGACCCCCGCATTTGCAGCTCTAGTGCAGAGCCCCATGCCTGGCTTGCAGGAAATGCCAGATCATGAGGACACACGGAGATCATTCTCTGGCTAAAACCAGCTCTTCTTTGCCTACCGCAGGATCTGGTCAATAAAGAGCAGCCAGTTATTATTGCTGTTTTTCTACGGATTTTTACCCCATATATTTCACAGGTCTTTACTCTTTTTATAGCACTTTAATTCAGGCTTCAACCACTTCCTAGTCAGATCAGGTGAAATCATTTTCCTTCCCATACCCTCGATGTATTTCACATCTAGTAATTCTTTTTTTAAAGATCTTATTTACCCATTTGACAGACAGATCACAAGTAGGTAGAGATGGAGGCAGAGAAAGAGGGGGGAAGCAGGCTCCCCGCTGAGCAGAGATCCCAATGTGGGGCTCCATCCCAGGACCCTGAATTCATGACCTGAGCCGAGGGCAGAGGCCTAAACCACTGAGCCACCCATGAGCCCCCATATCTGGTAATTTTTAACCAACGTGGATTTGCTGCATCAATTAGTTCCTTCTTCTTCAAATATAAATATATAAATAAAGTGATCAAGTCACTCGCATGTCTTAGGAGAATGTCATACCTTTAGTAGCAAACTTGAAATCTTGGCCATTGTTTTTGATTTTTGTTTTGGTTAGATTTGGTTCGGTTTTTGTCATTTTAAAAATCCCTCCAGCCCTTGGCTCTGTCTGACCTGATTGCTTTCAGCTGTTTCTGCAACAAAATTGTCCCGGAAGCGAAAACTCTCATTGTTTACAGTGGCGCCCCCTTCTGAACACTTTGTTAATAGAAAGCTTTTTTTTTTTTTTTTTTCGGCTATGGTACATGTGGAACAACAATGAGTTATTTCAAAGAGGTGAACCACAGATAAATTTCTCTAAGGGTGGGGTGAGGGTTACTCGAAAAGGAACTTGACAAGGGTTTTAAAGATATCGACAATCATTATAACATAACGTGAATGATTGTTACCGTGCTCTTAACTGGGCAAACACTTGTTGGCTTCCAAGAAAGACTAACATAGTTGAGATGGTTCTAGCGGCCTTCTAGCACAGGGTCTCATGAGGCAGGGATTCTAGCCACTGGCTGTGCAAGGCATGAGGCCTGTTAGTGATTCTATTTTTTCCTCTGCAGAATAGGTCTTTCTACATTCCAGGTCCTTTTTACCCCAATAAATAATGTGGCGATTCTCTCAGTGAGTTGTACTATTGGTTTAAACAGCCAACTGTCTCTTTAAAAGGACTTTTGTTTAAATTCCTTTAAAAAAAAGTCCTTTCAAAAAAATCTTTTTTCTTTATTTTTTATTTTTTATCCCATATGTTTACTCTGATCGTGGAACTTTGTCATTTTGACCTTCTCTGCTGATTAAAATATTCTTCATCATCAGTACCTACTGCTCTCCTCTCCTGGTGGTCTCTCCGGAAGGGGTGTTCTCTAGCTCTTCTAGCAGGAGATGGGCACTTCACCTCTACCCCTGTTGCCAGACCAGCCTTACCTATCCTGCAGGGTCAGGTCGGCCTGGCCCTTTATCTGTTGTTCTCCTCTGAGTGGTTAGATTTTCATAGATCCCGTGCTAGGCTTTTGTCAGGATTTACCTGGATTATCAAAACCCTTTTCTTGTGCCAGTGAATCCTAAGAAACAGTCCTAATGAGAGAACCAGGATCTCAAACAGATCATATTTATCCTGAATGTTCTGTCCAAAATGAAAAATTCATTTCAGAGGAGCCTCAAGATCTCTGAGAAGGGAAGTTTCACCAACTCTGTAATGTAGGGGCATCAATTCCGATTCCGTGTCAATTGTCCTACTTTCCCAGCTAGTAATTCTCTACATCAGAAAGCCCACTCTCAACCGTTTCCTCTTTCAAAGGCAGTTGCTCTTAGAGTATGCACATGGCACTTGGGGCCTGCTGGTCGTTGGCTACTCCCCTCTGTACCTTGGGTCTAACAGCTGCGGGGCATCAAGATGAGCACGTCTCTTGTTCTAGGACTTAATATAGTTTGGGGCACATGGTAAGCAATAATCACTTCTTTAGTTGATCCAAGTGTTGGATCTTTCTTAATTATTCTACTACCACAATTTACTTGTTCTAAGATTTGTCCCCCCCATTTTAATATCTCTTAAGGTGGCACTCACCTTGCACTTGATGACATATCTTATTTTAACTGACAGCATTTCTCTTTCTTAGTCGAACATAAACTATAGTGCATCTTACCCTTGATGAAAGCTAGGATGCAATTAAATACTCTATTATAGTTACGATTCTGATATTTGAAATCCTCCGGTAGCTCCCTGTGCCCCCACAGTGTAGTACCTCACCTCCTCGCCATAGTATACAAACCATCTCATCCCCAGTGTTAACCCCGGGGCTCAGCCTCCATCCCCAGGTGATGCTGCCAGATCAGCTGTCGGTTGTCATGAACTTGCTGTAGTTTCCCGAATGCACTGTGCTGCCTGCTGGCACTTTGAAACTTGACACACTCATCCTAATTCTTCGCTTTGCCCTTGTCTATCACCTCCCCTGAAAATCTGTTCCTAAGTGGCTTTTCCCAGCTCCCACCTACCCTTTGCAGTCTATTATCTCCCTGTGGTAAAGCCTGTCACACTGCATCATGGACATGCCCGTTGTCCCCCTGAGAAGAGAAAAGGGACAATGAGGGACCCCCGCATTTGCAGCTCTAGTGCAGAGCCCCATGCCTGGCTTGCAGGAAATGCCAGATCATGAGGACACACGGAGATCATTCTCTGGCTAAAACCAGCTCTTCTTTGCCTACCGCAGGATCTGGTCAATAAAGAGCAGCCAGTTATTATTGCTGTTTTTCTACGGATTTTTACCCCATATATTTCACAGGTCTTTACTCTTTTTATAGCACTTTAATTCAGGCTTCAACCACTTCCTAGTCAGATCAGGTGAAATCATTTTCCTTCCCATACCCTCGATGTATTTCACATCTAGTAATTCTTTTTTTAAAGATCTTATTTACCCATTTGACAGACAGATCACAAGTAGGTAGAGATGGAGGCAGAGAAAGAGGGGGGAAGCAGGCTCCCCGCTGAGCAGAGATCCCAATGTGGGGCTCCATCCCAGGACCCTGAATTCATGACCTGAGCCGAGGGCAGAGGCCTAAACCACTGAGCCACCCATGAGCCCCCATATCTGGTAATTTTTAACCAACGTGGATTTGCTGCATCAATTAGTTCCTTCTTCTTCAAATATAAATATATAAATAAAGTGATCAAGTCACTCGCATGTCTTAGGAGAATGTCATACCTTTAGTAGCAAACTTGAAATCTTGGCCATTGTTTTTGATTTTTGTTTTGGTTAGATTTGGTTCGGTTTTTGTCATTTTAAAAATCCCTCCAGCCCTTGGCTCTGTCTGACCTGATTGCTTTCAGCTGTTTCTGCAACAAAATTGTCCCGGAAGCGAAAACTCTCATTGTTTACAGTGGCGCCCCCTTCTGAACACTTTGTTAATAGAAAGCTTTTTTTTTTTTTTTTTTCGGCTATGGTACATGTGGAACAACAATGAGTTATTTCAAAGAGGTGAACCACAGATAAATTTCTCTAAGGGTGGGGTGAGGGTTACTCGAAAAGGAACTTGACAAGGGTTTTAAAGATATCGACAATCATTATAACATAACGTGAATGATTGTTACCGTGCTCTTAACTGGGCAAACACTTGTTGGCTTCCAAGAAAGACTAACATAGTTGAGATGGTTCTAGCGGCCTTCTAGCACAGGGTCTCATGAGGCAGGGATTCTAGCCACTGGCTGTGCAAGGCATGAGGCCTGTTAGTGATTCTATTTTTTCCTCTGCAGAATAGGTCTTTCTACATTCCAGGTCCTTTTTACCCCAATAAATAATGTGGCGATTCTCTCAGTGAGTTGTACTATTGGTTTAAACAGCCAACTGTCTCTTTAAAAGGACTTTTGTTTAAATTCCTTTAAAAAAAAGTCCTTTCAAAAAAATCTTTTTTCTTTATTTTTTATTTTTTATCCCATATGTTTACTCTGATCGTGGAACTTTGTCATTTTGACCTTCTCTGCTGATTAAAATATTCTTCATCATCAGTACCTACTGCTCTCCTCTCCTGGTGGTCTCTCCGGAAGGGGTGTTCTCTAGCTCTTCTAGCAGGAGATGGGCACTTCACCTCTACCCCTGTTGCCAGACCAGCCTTACCTATCCTGCAGGGTCAGGTCGGCCTGGCCCTTTATCTGTTGTTCTCCTCTGAGTGGTTAGATTTTCATAGATCCCGTGCTAGGCTTTTGTCAGGATTTACCTGGATTATCAAAACCCTTTTCTTGTGCCAGTGAATCCTAAGAAACAGTCCTAATGAGAGAACCAGGATCTCAAACAGATCATATTTATCCTGAATGTTCTGTCCAAAATGAAAAATTCATTTCAGAGGAGCCTCAAGATCTCTGAGAAGGGAAGTTTCACCAACTCTGTAATGTAGGGGCATCAATTCCGATTCCGTGTCAATTGTCCTACTTTCCCAGCTAGTAATTCTCTACATCAGAAAGCCCACTCTCAACCGTTTCCTCTTTCAAAGGCAGTTGCTCTTAGAGTATGCACATGGCACTTGGGGCCTGCTGGTCGTTGGCTACTCCCCTCTGTACCTTGGGTCTAACAGCTGCGGGGCATCAAGATGAGCACGTCTCTTGTTCTAGGACTTAATATAGTTTGGGGCACATGGTAAGCAATAATCACTTCTTTAGTTGATCCAAGTGTTGGATCTTTCTTAATTATTCTACTACCACAATTTACTTGTTCTAAGATTTGTCCCCCCCATTTTAATATCTCTTAAGGTGGCACTCACCTTGCACTTGATGACATATCTTATTTTAACTGACAGCATTTCTCTTTCTTAGTCGAACATAAACTATAGTGCATCTTACCCTTGATGAAAGCTAGGATGCAATTAAATACTCTATTATAGTTACGATTCTGATATTTGAAATCCTCCGGTAGCTCCCTGTGCCCCCACAGTGTAGTACCTCACCTCCTCGCCATAGTATACAAACCATCTCATCCCCAGTGTTAACCCCGGGGCTCAGCCTCCATCCCCAGGTGATGCTGCCAGATCAGCTGTCGGTTGTCATGAACTTGCTGTAGTTTCCCGAATGCACTGTGCTGCCTGCTGGCACTTTGAAACTTGACACACTCATCCTAATTCTTCGCTTTGCCCTTGTCTATCACCTCCCCTGAAAATCTGTTCCTAAGTGGCTTTTCCCAGCTCCCACCTACCCTTTGCAGTCTATTATCTCCCTGTGGTAAAGCCTGTCACACTGCATCATGGACATGCCCGTTGTCCCCCTGAGAAGAGAAAAGGGACAATGAGGGACCCCCGCATTTGCAGCTCTAGTGCAGAGCCCCATGCCTGGCTTGCAGGAAATGCCAGATCATGAGGACACACGGAGATCATTCTCTGGCTAAAACCAGCTCTTCTTTGCCTACCGCAGGATCTGGTCAATAAAGAGCAGCCAGTTATTATTGCTGTTTTTCTACGGATTTTTACCCCATATATTTCACAGGTCTTTACTCTTTTTATAGCACTTTAATTCAGGCTTCAACCACTTCCTAGTCAGATCAGGTGAAATCATTTTCCTTCCCATACCCTCGATGTATTTCACATCTAGTAATTCTTTTTTTAAAGATCTTATTTACCCATTTGACAGACAGATCACAAGTAGGTAGAGATGGAGGCAGAGAAAGAGGGGGGAAGCAGGCTCCCCGCTGAGCAGAGATCCCAATGTGGGGCTCCATCCCAGGACCCTGAATTCATGACCTGAGCCGAGGGCAGAGGCCTAAACCACTGAGCCACCCATGAGCCCCCATATCTGGTAATTTTTAACCAACGTGGATTTGCTGCATCAATTAGTTCCTTCTTCTTCAAATATAAATATATAAATAAAGTGATCAAGTCACTCGCATGTCTTAGGAGAATGTCATACCTTTAGTAGCAAACTTGAAATCTTGGCCATTGTTTTTGATTTTTGTTTTGGTTAGATTTGGTTCGGTTTTTGTCATTTTAAAAATCCCTCCAGCCCTTGGCTCTGTCTGACCTGATTGCTTTCAGCTGTTTCTGCAACAAAATTGTCCCGGAAGCGAAAACTCTCATTGTTTACAGTGGCGCCCCCTTCTGAACACTTTGTTAATAGAAAGCTTTTTTTTTTTTTTTTTCGGCTATGGTACATGTGGAACAACAATGAGTTATTTCAAAGAGGTGAACCACAGATAAATTTCTCTAAGGGTGGGGTGAGGGTTACTCGAAAAGGAACTTGACAAGGGTTTTAAAGATATCGACAATCATTATAACATAACGTGAATGATTGTTACCGTGCTCTTAACTGGGCAAACACTTGTTGGCTTCCAAGAAAGACTAACATAGTTGAGATGGTTCTAGCGGCCTTCTAGCACAGGGTCTCATGAGGCAGGGATTCTAGCCACTGGCTGTGCAAGGCATGAGGCCTGTTAGTGATTCTATTTTTTCCTCTGCAGAATAGGTCTTTCTACATTCCAGGTCCTTTTTACCCCAATAAATAATGTGGCGATTCTCTCAGTGAGTTGTACTATTGGTTTAAACAGCCAACTGTCTCTTTAAAAGGACTTTTGTTTAAATTCCTTTAAAAAAAAGTCCTTTCAAAAAAATCTTTTTTCTTTATTTTTTATTTTTTATCCCATATGTTTACTCTGATCGTGGAACTTTGTCATTTTGACCTTCTCTGCTGATTAAAATATTCTTCATCATCAGTACCTACTGCTCTCCTCTCCTGGTGGTCTCTCCGGAAGGGGTGTTCTCTAGCTCTTCTAGCAGGAGATGGGCACTTCACCTCTACCCCTGTTGCCAGACCAGCCTTACCTATCCTGCAGGGTCAGGTCGGCCTGGCCCTTTATCTGTTGTTCTCCTCTGAGTGGTTAGATTTTCATAGATCCCGTGCTAGGCTTTTGTCAGGATTTACCTGGATTATCAAAACCCTTTTCTTGTGCCAGTGAATCCTAAGAAACAGTCCTAATGAGAGAACCAGGATCTCAAACAGATCATATTTATCCTGAATGTTCTGTCCAAAATGAAAAATTCATTTCAGAGGAGCCTCAAGATCTCTGAGAAGGGAAGTTTCACCAACTCTGTAATGTAGGGGCATCAATTCCGATTCCGTGTCAATTGTCCTACTTTCCCAGCTAGTAATTCTCTACATCAGAAAGCCCACTCTCAACCGTTTCCTCTTTCAAAGGCAGTTGCTCTTAGAGTATGCACATGGCACTTGGGGCCTGCTGGTCGTTGGCTACTCCCCTCTGTACCTTGGGTCTAACAGCTGCGGGGCATCAAGATGAGCACGTCTCTTGTTCTAGGACTTAATATAGTTTGGGGCACATGGTAAGCAATAATCACTTCTTTAGTTGATCCAAGTGTTGGATCTTTCTTAATTATTCTACTACCACAATTTACTTGTTCTAAGATTTGTCCCCCCCATTTTAATATCTCTTAAGGTGGCACTCACCTTGCACTTGATGACATATCTTATTTTAACTGACAGCATTTCTCTTTCTTAGTCGAACATAAACTATAGTGCATCTTACCCTTGATGAAAGCTAGGATGCAATTAAATACTCTATTATAGTTACGATTCTGATATTTGAAATCCTCCGGTAGCTCCCTGTGCCCCCACAGTGTAGTACCTCACCTCCTCGCCATAGTATACAAACCATCTCATCCCCAGTGTTAACCCCGGGGCTCAGCCTCCATCCCCAGGTGATGCTGCCAGATCAGCTGTCGGTTGTCATGAACTTGCTGTAGTTTCCCGAATGCACTGTGCTGCCTGCTGGCACTTTGAAACTTGACACACTCATCCTAATTCTTCGCTTTGCCCTTGTCTATCACCTCCCCTGAAAATCTGTTCCTAAGTGGCTTTTCCCAGCTCCCACCTACCCTTTGCAGTCTATTATCTCCCTGTGGTAAAGCCTGTCACACTGCATCATGGACATGCCCGTTGTCCCCCTGAGAAGAGAAAAGGGACAATGAGGGACCCCCGCATTTGCAGCTCTAGTGCAGAGCCCCATGCCTGGCTTGCAGGAAATGCCAGATCATGAGGACACACGGAGATCATTCTCTGGCTAAAACCAGCTCTTCTTTGCCTACCGCAGGATCTGGTCAATAAAGAGCAGCCAGTTATTATTGCTGTTTTTCTACGGATTTTTACCCCATATATTTCACAGGTCTTTACTCTTTTTATAGCACTTTAATTCAGGCTTCAACCACTTCCTAGTCAGATCAGGTGAAATCATTTTCCTTCCCATACCCTCGATGTATTTCACATCTAGTAATTCTTTTTTTAAAGATCTTATTTACCCATTTGACAGACAGATCACAAGTAGGTAGAGATGGAGGCAGAGAAAGAGGGGGGAAGCAGGCTCCCCGCTGAGCAGAGATCCCAATGTGGGGCTCCATCCCAGGACCCTGAATTCATGACCTGAGCCGAGGGCAGAGGCCTAAACCACTGAGCCACCCATGAGCCCCCATATCTGGTAATTTTTAACCAACGTGGATTTGCTGCATCAATTAGTTCCTTCTTCTTCAAATATAAATATATAAATAAAGTGATCAAGTCACTCGCATGTCTTAGGAGAATGTCATACCTTTAGTAGCAAACTTGAAATCTTGGCCATTGTTTTTGATTTTTGTTTTGGTTAGATTTGGTTCGGTTTTTGTCATTTTAAAAATCCCTCCAGCCCTTGGCTCTGTCTGACCTGATTGCTTTCAGCTGTTTCTGCAACAAAATTGTCCCGGAAGCGAAAACTCTCATTGTTTACAGTGGCGCCCCCTTCTGAACACTTTGTTAATAGAAAGCTTTTTTTTTTTTTTTTTTTCGGCTATGGTACATGTGGAACAACAATGAGTTATTTCAAAGAGGTGAACCACAGATAAATTTCTCTAAGGGTGGGGTGAGGGTTACTCGAAAAGGAACTTGACAAGGGTTTTAAAGATATCGACAATCATTATAACATAACGTGAATGATTGTTACCGTGCTCTTAACTGGGCAAACACTTGTTGGCTTCCAAGAAAGACTAACATAGTTGAGATGGTTCTAGCGGCCTTCTAGCACAGGGTCTCATGAGGCAGGGATTCTAGCCACTGGCTGTGCAAGGCATGAGGCCTGTTAGTGATTCTATTTTTTCCTCTGCAGAATAGGTCTTTCTACATTCCAGGTCCTTTTTACCCCAATAAATAATGTGGCGATTCTCTCAGTGAGTTGTACTATTGGTTTAAACAGCCAACTGTCTCTTTAAAAGGACTTTTGTTTAAATTCCTTTAAAAAAAAAGTCCTTTCAAAAAAATCTTTTTTCTTTATTTTTTATTTTTTATCCCATATGTTTACTCTGATCGTGGAACTTTGTCATTTTGACCTTCTCTGCTGATTAAAATATTCTTCATCATCAGTACCTACTGCTCTCCTCTCCTGGTGGTCTCTCCGGAAGGGGTGATCTCTAGCTCTTCTAGCAGGAGATGGGCACTTCACCTCTACCCCTGTTGCCAGACCAGCCTTACCTATCCTGCAGGGTCAGGTCGGCCTGGCCCTTTATCTGTTGTTCTCCTCTGAGTGGTTAGATTTTCATAGATCCCGTGCTAGGCTTTTGTCAGGATTTACCTGGATTATCAAAACCCTTTTCTTGTGCCAGTGAATCCTAAGAAACAGTCCTAATGAGAGAACCAGGATCTCAAACAGATCATATTTATCCTGAATGTTCTGTCCAAAATGAAAAATTCATTTCAGAGGAGCCTCAAGATCTCTGAGAAGAGAAGTTTCACCAACTCTGTAATGTAGGGGCATCAATTCCGATTCCGTGTCAATTGTCCTACTTTCCCAGCTAGTAATTCTCTACATCAGAAAGCCCACTCTCAACCGTTTCCTCTTTCAAAGGCAGTTGCTCTTAGAGTATGCACATGGCACTTGGGGCCTGCTGGTCGTTGGCTACTCCCCTCTGTACCTTGGGTCTAACAGCTGCGGGGCATCAAGATGAGCACGTCTCTTGTTCTAGGACTTAATATAGTTTGGGGCACATGGTAAGCAATAATCACTTCTTTAGTTGATCCAAGTGTTGGATCTTTCTTAATTATTCTACTACCACAATTTACTTGTTCTAAGATTTGTCCCCCCCATTTTAATATCTCTTAAGGTGGCACTCACCTTGCACTTGATGACATATCTTATTTTAACTGACAGCATTTCTCTTTCTTAGTCGAACATAAACTATAGTGCATCTTACCCTTGATGAAAGCTAGGATGCAATTAAATACTCTATTATAGTTACGATTCTGATATTTGAAATCCTCCGGTAGCTCCCTGTGCCCCCACAGTGTAGTACCTCACCTCCTCGCCATAGTATACAAACCATCTCATCCCCAGTGTTAACCCCGGGGCTCAGCCTCCATCCCCAGGTGATGCTGCCAGATCAGCTGTCGGTTGTCATGAACTTGCTGTAGTTTCCCGAATGCACTGTGCTGCCTGCTGGCACTTTGAAACTTGACACACTCATCCTAATTCTTCGCTTTGCCCTTGTCTATCACCTCCCCTGAAAATCTGTTCCTAAGTGGCTTTTCCCAGCTCCCACCTACCCTTTGCTGTCTATTATCTCCCTGTGGTAAAGCCTGTCACACTGCATCATGGACATGCCCGTTGTCCCCCTGAGAAGAGAAAAGGGACAATGAGGGACCCAGCATTTGCAGCTCTAGTGCAGAGCCCCATGCCTGGCTTGCAGGAAATGCCAGATCATGAGGACACACGGAGATCATTCTCTGGCTAAAACCAGCTCTTCTTTGCCTACCGCATGATCTGGTTAATAAAGAGCAGCCAGTTATTATTGCTGTTTTTCTACGGATTTTTACCCCATATATTTCACAGGTCTTTACTCTTTTTATAGCACTTTAATTCAGGCTTCAACCACTTCCTAGTCAGATCAGGTGAAATCATTTTCCTTCCCATACCCTCGATGTATTTCACATCTAGTAATTCTTTTTTTAAAGATCTTATTTACCCATTTGACAGACAGATCACAAGTAGGTAGAGATGGAGGCAGAGAAAGAGGGGGGAAGCAGGCTCCCCGCTGAGCAGAGATCCCAATGTGGGGCTCCATCCCAGGACCCTGAATTCATGACCTGAGCCGAGGGCAGAGGCCTAAACCACTGAGCCACCCATGAGCCCCCATATCTGGTAATTTTTAACCAACGTGGATTTGCTGCATCAATTAGTTCCTTCTTCTTCAAATATAAATATATAAATAAAGTGATCAAGTCACTCGCATGTCTTAGGAGAATGTCATACCTTTAGTAGCAAACTTGAAATCTTGGCCATTGTTTTTGATTTTTGTTTTGGTTAGATTTGGTTCGGTTTTTGTCATTTTAAAAATCCCTCCAGCCCTTGGCTCTGTCTGACCTGATTGCTTTCAGCTGTTTCTGCAACAAAATTGTCCCGGAAGCGAAAACTCTCATTGTTTACAGTGGCGCCCCCTTCTGAACACTTTGTTAATAGAAAGCTTTTTTTTTTTTTTTTTTCGGCTATGGTACATGTGGAACAACAATGAGTTATTTCAAAGAGGTGAACCACAGATAAATTTCTCTAAGGGTGGGGTGAGGGTTACTCGAAAAGGAACTTGACAAGGGTTTTAAAGATATCGACAATCATTATAACATAACGTGAATGATTGTTACCGTGCTCTTAACTGGGCAAACACTTGTTGGCTTCCAAGAAAGACTAACATAGTTGAGATGGTTCTAGCGGCCTTCTAGCACAGGGTCTCATGAGGCAGGGATTCTAGCCACTGGCTGTGCAAGGCATGAGGCCTGTTAGTGATTCTATTTTTTCCTCTGCAGAATAGGTCTTTCTACATTCCAGGTCCTTTTTACCCCAATAAATAATGTGGCGATTCTCTCAGTGAGTTGTACTATTGGTTTAAACAGCCAACTGTCTCTTTAAAAGGACTTTTGTTTAAATTCCTTTAAAAAAAAGTCCTTTCAAAAAAATCTTTTTTCTTTATTTTTTATTTTTTATCCCATATGTTTACTCTGATCGTGGAACTTTGTCATTTTGACCTTCTCTGCTGATTAAAATATTCTTCATCATCAGTACCTACTGCTCTCCTCTCCTGGTGGTCTCTCCGGAAGGGGTGATCTCTAGCTCTTCTAGCAGGAGATGGGCACTTCACCTCTACCCCTGTTGCCAGACCAGCCTTACCTATCCTGCAGGGTCAGGTCGGCCTGGCCCTTTATCTGTTGTTCTCCTCTGAGTGGTTAGATTTTCATAGATCCCGTGCTAGGCTTTTGTCAGGATTTACCTGGATTATCAAAACCCTTTTCTTGTGCCAGTGAATCCTAAGAAACAGTCCTAATGAGAGAACCAGGATCTCAAACAGATCATATTTATCCTGAATGTTCTGTCCAAAATGAAAAATTCATTTCAGAGGAGCCTCAAGATCTCTGAGAAGAGAAGTTTCACCAACTCTGTAATGTAGGGGCATCAATTCCGATTCCGTGTCAATTGTCCTACTTTCCCAGCTAGTAATTCTCTACATCAGAAAGCCCACTCTCAACCGTTTCCTCTTTCAAAGGCAGTTGCTCTTAGAGTATGCACATGGCACTTGGGGCCTGCTGGTCGTTGGCTACTCCCCTCTGTACCTTGGGTCTAACAGCTGCGGGGCATCAAGATGAGCACGTCTCTTGTTCTAGGACTTAATATAGTTTGGGGCACATGGTAAGCAATAATCACTTCTTTAGTTGATCCAAGTGTTGGATCTTTCTTAATTATTCTACTACCACAATTTACTTGTTCTAAGATTTGTCCCCCCCATTTTAATATCTCTTAAGGTGGCACTCACCTTGCACTTGATGACATATCTTATTTTAACTGACAGCATTTCTCTTTCTTAGTCGAACATAAACTATAGTGCATCTTACCCTTGATGAAAGCTAGGATGCAATTAAATACTCTATTATAGTTACGATTCTGATATTTGAAATCCTCCGGTAGCTCCCTGTGCCCCCACAGTGTAGTACCTCACCTCCTCGCCATAGTATACAAACCATCTCATCCCCAGTGTTAACCCCGGGGCTCAGCCTCCATCCCCAGGTGATGCTGCCAGATCAGCTGTCGGTTGTCATGAACTTGCTGTAGTTTCCCGAATGCACTGTGCTGCCTCCTGGCACTTTGAAACTTGACACACTCATCCTAATTCTTCGCTTTGCCCTTGTCTATCACCTCCCCTGAAAATCTGTTCCTAAGTGGCTTTTCCCAGCTCCCACCTACCCTTTGCTGTCTATTATCTCCCTGTGGTAAAGCCTGTCACACTGCATCATGGACATGCCCGTTGTCCCCCTGAGAAGAGAAAAGGGACAATGAGGGACCCAGCATTTGCAGCTCTAGTGCAGAGCCCCATGCCTGGCTTGCAGGAAATGCCAGATCATGAGGACACACGGAGATCATTCTCTGGCTAAAACCAGCTCTTCTTTGCCTACCGCATGATCTGGTCAATAAAGAGCAGCCAGTTATTATTGCTGTTTTTCTACGGATTTTTACCCCATATATTTCACAGGTCTTTACTCTTTTTATAGCACTTTAATTCAGGCTTCAACCACTTCCTAGTCAGATCAGGTGAAATCATTTTCCTTCCCATACCCTCGATGTATTTCACATCTAGTAATTCTTTTTTTAAAGATCTTATTTACCCATTTGACAGACAGATCACAAGTAGGTAGAGATGGAGGCAGAGAAAGAGGGGGGAAGAAGGCTCCCCGCTGAGCAGAGATCCCAATGTGGGGCTCCATCCCAGGACCCTGAATTCATGACCTGAGCCGAGGGCAGAGGCCTAAACCACTGAGCCACCCATGAGCCCCCATATCTGGTAATTTTTAACCAACGTGGATTTGCTGCATCAATTAGTTCCTTCTTCTTCAAATATAAATATATAAATAAAGTGATCAAGTCACTCGCATGTCTTAGGAGAATGTCATACCTTTAGTAGCAAACTTGAAATCTTGGCCATTGTTTTTGATTTTTGTTTTGGTTAGATTTGGTTCGGTTTTTGTCATTTTAAAAATCCCTCCAGCCCTTGGCTCTGTCTGACCTGATTGCTTTCAGCTGTTTCTGCAACAAAATTGTCCCGGAAGCGAAAACTCTCATTGTTTACAGTGGCGCCCCCTTCTGAACACTTTGTTAATAGAAAGCTTTTTTTTTTTTTTTTCGGCTATGGTACATGTGGAACAACAATGAGTTATTTCAAAGAGGTGAACCACAGATAAATTTCTCTAAGGGTGGGGTGAGGGTTACTCGAAAAGGAACTTGACAAGGGTTTTAAAGATATCGACAATCATTATAACATAACGTGAATGATTGTTACCGTGCTCTTAACTGGGCAAACACTTGTTGGCTTCCAAGAAAGACTAACATAGTTGAGATGGTTCTAGCGGCCTTCTAGCACAGGGTCTCATGAGGCAGGGATTCTAGCCACTGGCTGTGCAAGGCATGAGGCCTGTTAGTGATTCTATTTTTTCCTCTGCAGAATAGGTCTTTCTACATTCCAGGTCCTTTTTACCCCAATAAATAATGTGGCGATTCTCTCAGTGAGTTGTACTATTGGTTTAAACAGCCAACTGTCTCTTTAAAAGGACTTTTGTTTAAATTCCTTTAAAAAAAAGTCCTTTCAAAAAAATCTTTTTTCTTTATTTTTTATTTTTTATCCCATATGTTTACTCTGATCGTGGAACTTTGTCATTTTGACCTTCTCTGCTGATTAAAATATTCTTCATCATCAGCACCTACTGCTCTCCTCTCCTGGTGGTCTCTCCGGAAGGGGTGTTCTCTAGCTCTTCTAGCAGGAGATGGGCACTTCACCTCTACCCCTGTTGCCAGACCAGCCTTACCTATCCTGCAGGTTCAGGTCGGCCTGGCCCTTTATCTGTTGTTCTCCTCTGAGTGGTTAGATTTTCATAGATCCCGTGCTTTGCTTTTGTCAGGATTTACCTGGATTATCAAAACCCTTTTCTTGTGCCAGTGAATCCTAAGAAACAGTCCTAATGAGAGAACCAGGATCTCAAACAGATCATATTGATCCTGAATGTTCTGTCCAAAATGAAAAATTCATTTCAGAGGAGCCTCAAGATCTCTGAGAAGGGAAGATTTACCTACTCTGTCATGTAGGGGCATCAATTCAGATTCCGTGTCAATTGTCCTACTTTCCCAGCTAGTAATTCTCTACATCAGAAAGCCCACTCTCAACCGTTTCCTCTTTCAAAGGCAGTTGCTCTTAGAGTCTGCACATGGCACTTGGGGCCTGCTGGTCGTTGGCTACTCCCCTCTGTACCTTGGGTCTAACAGCTGCGGGGCATCAAGATGAGCACGTCTCTTGTTCTAGGACTTAATATAGTTTGGGGCACATGGTAAGCAATAATCACTTCTTTAGTTGATCCAAGTGTTGGATCTTTCTTAATTATTCTACTACCACAATTTACATGTTCTATGATTTGTCCCCCCCATTTTAATATCTCTTAAGGTGGCACTCACCTTGCACTTGATGACATATCTTATTTTAACTGACAGCATTTCTCTTTCTTAGTCGAACATAAACTATAGTGCATCTTACCCTTGATGAAAGCTAGGATGCAATTAAATACTTTTTATAGTTACGATTCTGATATTTGAAATCCTCCGGTAGCTTCCTGTGCCCCCACAGTGTAGTACCTCACCTCCTCGCCATAGTATACAAACCATCTCATCCCCAGTGTTAACCCCGGGGCTCAGCCTCCATCCCCAGGTGATGCTGCCAGATCAGCTGTCGGTTGTCATGAACTTGCTGTAGTTTCCCGAATGCACTGTGCTGCCTCCTGGCACTTTGAAACTTGACACACTCATCCTAATTCTTCGCTTTGCCCTTGTCTATCACCTCCCCTGAAAATCTGTTCCTAGTGGCTTTTCCCAGCTCTCACCTACCCTTTGCAGTCTATTATCTCCCTGTGGTAAAGCCTGTCACACTGCATCATGGACATGCCCGTTGTCCCCCTGAGAAGAGAAAAGGGACAATGAGGGACCCCCGCATTTGCAGCTCTAGTGCAGAGCCCCATGCCTGGCTTGCAGGAAATGCCAGATCATGAGGACACACGGAGATCATCCTCTGGCTAAAACCAGCTCTTCTTTGCCTACCGCATGATCTGGTCAATAAAGAGCAGCCAGTTATTATTGCTGTTTTTCTACGGATTTTTACCCCATATATTTCACAGGTTTTACTCTTTTTATAGCACTTTAATTCAGGCTTCAACCACTTCCTAGTCAGATCAGGTGAAATCATTTTCCTTCCCATACCCTCGATGTATTTCACATCTAGTAATTCTTTTTTTAAAGATCTTATTTACCCATTTGACAGACAGATCACAAGTAGGTAGAGATGGAGGCAGAGAAAGAGGGGGGAAGCAGGCTCCCCGCTGAGCAGAGATCCCAATGTGGGGCTCCATCCCAGGACCCTGAATTCATGACCTGAGCCGAGGGCAGAGGCCTAAACCACTGAGCCACCCATGAGCCCCCATATCTGGTAATTTTTAACCAACGTGGATTTGCTGCATCAAATAGTTCCTTCTTCTTCAAATATAAATATATATATAAAGTGATCAAGTCACTCGCATGTCTTAGGAGAATGTTATACCTTTAGTAGCAAACTTGAAATCTTGGCCATTGGTTTTGATTTTTGTTTTGGTTAGATTTGGTTCGGTTTTTGTCATTTTAAAAATCCCTCCAGCCCTTGGCTCTGTCTGACCTGATTGCTTTCAGCTGTTTCTGCAACAAAATTGTCCGGGCAGCAAAAACTCTCATTGTTTACAGTGGCGCCCCCTTCTGAACACTTTGTTAATAAAAAGTTTTTTTTGTTTGTTTGTTTTCTTGTTTTTTTGTTTTTCCGCTACGGAAAATGTGGAACAACCATGAGGTATTTCAAAGAGGTGAACCACAGATAAATTTTTCTAAGGGTGGGTGAAGGTTACTCGAAAAGGAACTTGACAAGGCTCTTAAAGATATCGACAATCATTATAACATAACGTGAATGATTGTTACCGTGCTCTTAACTGGGCAAACACTTGTTGGCTTCCAAGAAAGACTAACATAGTTGAGATGGTTCTAGCGGCCTTCTAGCACAGGGTCTCATGAGGCAGGGATTCTAGCCACTGGCTGTGCAAGGCATGAGGCCTGTTAGTGATTCTATTTTTTCCTCTGCAGAATAGGTCTTTCTACATTCCAGGTCCTTTTTACCCCAATAAATAATGTGGCGATTCTCTCAGTGAGTTGTACTATTGGTTTAAACAGCCAACTGTCTCTTTAAAAGGACTTTTGTTTAAATTCCTTTAAAAAAAAGTCCTTTCAAAAAAATCTTTTTTCTTTATTTTTTATTTTTTATCCCATATGTTTACTCTGATCGTGGAACTTTGTCATTTTGACCTTCTCTGCTGATTAAAATATTCTTCATCATCAGTACCTACTGCTCTCCTCTCCTGGTGGTCTCTCCGGAAGGGGTGTTCTCTAGCTCTTCTAGCAGGAGATGGGCACTTCCCCTCTACCCCTGTTGCCAGACCAGCCTTACCTATCCTGCAGGGTCAGGTCGGCCTGGCCCTTTATCTGTTGTTCTCCTCTGAGTGGTTAGATTTTCATAGATCCCGTGCTAGGCTTTTGTCAGGATTTACCTGGATTATCAAAACCCTTTTCTTGTGCCAGTGAATCCTAAGAAACAGTCCTAATGAGAGAACCAGGATCTCAAACAGATCATATTTATCCTGAATGTTCTGTCCAAAATGAAAAATTCATTTCAGAGGAGCCTCAAGATCTCTGAGAAGGGAAGTTTCACCAACTCTGTAATGTAGGGGCATCAATTCCGATTCCGTGTCAATAGTCCTACTTTCCCAGCTAGTAATTCTCTACATCAGAAAGCCCACTCTCAACCGTTTCCTCTTTCAAAGGCAGTTGCTCTTAGAGTATGCACATGGCACTTGGGGCCTGCTGGTCTTTGGCTACTCCCCTCTGTACCTTGGGTCTAACAGCTGCGGGGCATCAAGATGAGCACGTCTCTTGTTCTAGGACTTAATATAGTTTGGGGCACATGGTAAGCAATAATCACTTCTTTAGTTGATCCAAGTGTTGGATCTTTCTTAATTATTCTACTACCACAATTTACTTGTTCTAAGATTTGTCCCCCCCATTTTAATATCTCTTAAGGTGGCACTCACCTTGCACTTGATGACATATCTTATTTTAACTGACAGCATTTCTCTTTCTTAGTCGAACATAAACTATAGTGCATCTTACCCTTGATGAAAGCTAGGATGCAATTAAATACTCTATTATAGTTACGATTCTGATATTTGAAATCCTCCGGTAGCTCCCTGTGCCCCCACAGTGTAGTACCTCACCTCCTCGCCATAGTATACAAACCATCTCATCCCCAGTGTTAACCCCGGGGCTCAGCCTCCATCCCCAGGTGATGCTGCCAGATCAGCTGTCGGTTGTCATGAACTTGCTGTAGTTTCCCGAATGCACTGTGCTGCCTGCTGGCACTTTGAAACTTGACACACTCATCCTAATTCTTCGCTTTGCCCTTGTCTATCACCTCCCCTGAAAATCTGTTCCTAAGTGGCTTTTCCCAGCTCCCACCTACCCTTTGCAGTCTATTATCTCCCTGTGGTAAAGCCTGTCACACTGCATCATGGACATGCCCGTTGTCCCCCTGAGAAGAGAAAAGGGACAATGAGGGACCCCCGCATTTGCAGCTCTAGTGCAGAGCCCCATGCCTGGCTTGCAGGAAATGCCAGATCATGAGGACACACGGAGATCATTCTCTGGTTAAAACCAGCTCTTCTTTGCCTACCGCATGATCTGGTCAATAAAGAGCAGCCAGTTATTATTGCTGTTTTTCTACGGATTTTTACCCCATATATTTCACAGGTCTTTACTCTTTTTATAGCACTTTAATTCAGGCTTCAACCACTTCCTAGTCAGATCAGGTGAAATCATTTTCCTTCCCATACCCTCGATGTATTTCACATCTAGTAATTCTTTTTTTAAAGATCTTATTTACCCATTTGACAGACAGATCACAAGTAGGTAGAGATGGAGGCAGAGAAAGAGGGGGGAAGCAGGCTCCCCGCTGAGCAGAGATCCCAATGTGGGGCTCCATCCCAGGACCCTGAATTCATGACCTGAGCCGAGGGCAGAGGCCTAAACCACTGAGCCACCCATGAGCCCCCATATCTGGTAATTTTTAACCAACGTGGATTTGCTGCATCAATTAGTTCCTTCTTCTTCAAATATAAATATATAAATAAAGTGATCAAGTCACTCGCATGTCTTAGGAGAATGTCATACCTTTAGTAGCAAACTTGAAATCTTGGCCATTGTTTTTGATTTTTGTTTTGGTTAGATTTGGTTCGGTTTTTGTCATTTTAAAAATCCCTCCAGCCCTTGGCTCTGTCTGACCTGATTGCTTTCAGCTGTTTCTGCAACAAAATTGTCCCGGAAGCGAAAACTCTCATTGTTTACAGTGGCGCCCCCTTCTGAACACTTTGTTAATAGAAAGCTTTTTTTTTTTTTTTTTTTTCGGCTATGGTACATGTGGAACAACAATCAGTTATTTCAAAGAGGTGAACCACAGATAAATTTCTCTAAGGGTGGGGTGAGGGTTACTCGAAAAGGAACTTGACAAGGGTTTTAAAGATATCGACAATCATTATAACATAACGTGAATGATTGTTACCGTGCTCTTAACTGGGCAAACACTTGTTGGCTTCCAAGAAAGACTAACATAGTTGAGATGGTTCTAGCGGCCTTCTAGCACAGGGTCTCATGAGGCAGGGATTCTAGCCACTGGCTGTGCAAGGCATGAGGCCTGTTAGTGATTCTATTTTTTCCTCTGCAGAATAGGTCTTTCTACATTCCAGGTCCTTTTTACCCCAATAAATAATGTGGCGATTCTCTCAGTGAGTTGTACTATTGGTTTAAACAGCCAACTGTCTCTTTAAAAGGACTTTTGTTTAAATTCCTTTAAAAAAAAGTCCTTTCAAAAAAATCTTTTTTCTTTATTTTTTATTTTTTATCCCATATGTTTACTCTGATCGTGGAACTTTGTCATTTTGACCTTCTCTGCTGATTAAAATATTCTTCATCATCAGTACCTACTGCTCTCCTCTCCTGGTGGTCTCTCCGGAAGGGGTGATCTCTAGCTCTTCTAGCAGGAGATGGGCACTTCACCTCTACCCCTGTTGCCAGACCAGCCTTACCTATCCTGCAGGGTCAGGTCGGCCTGGCCCTTTATCTGTTGTTCTCCTCTGAGTGGTTAGATTTTCATAGATCCCGTGCTAGGCTTTTGTCAGGATTTACCTGGATTATCAAAAGCCTTTTCTTGTGCCAGTGAATCCTAAGAAACAGTCCTAATGAGAGAACCAGGATCTCAAACAGATCATATTTATCCTGAATGTTCTGTCCAAAATGAAAAATTCATTTCAGAGGAGCCTCAAGATCTCTGAGAAGGGAAGTTTCACCAACTCTGTAATGTAGGGGCATCAATTCCGATTCCGTGTCAATTGTCCTACTTTCCCAGCTAGTAATTCTCTACATCAGAAAGCCCACTCTCAACCGTTTCCTCTTTCAAAGGCAGTTGCTCTTAGAGTATGCACATGGCACTTGGGGCCTGCTGGTCGTTGGCTACTCCCCTCTGTACCTTGGGTCTAACAGCTGCGGGGCATCAAGATGAGCACGTCTCTTGTTCTAGGACTTAATATAGTTTGGGGCACATGGTAAGCAATAATCACTTCTTTAGTTGATCCAAGTGTTGGATCTTTCTTAATTATTCTACTACCACAATTTACTTGTTCTAAGATTTGTCCCCCCCATTTTAATATCTCTTAAGGTGGCACTCACCTTGCACTTGATGACATATCTTATTTTAACTGACAGCATTTCTCTTTCTTAGTCGAACATAAACTATAGTGCATCTTACCCTTGATGAAAGCTAGGATGCAATTAAATACTCTATTATAGTTACGATTCTGATATTTGAAATCCTCCGGTAGCTCCCTGTGCCCCCACAGTGTAGTACCTCACCTCCTCGCCATAGTATACAAACCATCTCATCCCCAGTGTTAACCCCGGGGCTCAGCCTCCATCCCCAGGTGATGCTGCCAGATCAGCTGTCGGTTGTCATGAACTTGCTGTAGTTTCCCGAATGCACTGTGCTGCCTCCTGGCACTTTGAAACTTGACACACTCATCCTAATTCTTCGCTTTGCCCTTGTCTATCACCTCCCCTGAAAATCTGTTCCTAAGTGGCTTTTCCCAGCTCCCACCTACCCTTTGCTGTCTATTATCTCCCTGTGGTAAAGCCTGTCACACTGCATCATGGACATGCCCGTTGTCCCCCTGAGAAGAGAAAAGGGACAATGAGGGACCCAGCATTTGCAGCTCTAGTGCAGAGCCCCATGCCTGGCTTGCAGGAAATGCCAGATCATGAGGACACACGGAGATCATTCTCTGGCTAAAACCAGCTCTTCTTTGCCTACCGCATGATCTGGTCAATAAAGAGCAGCCAGTTATTATTGCTGTTTTTCTACGGATTTTTACCCCATATATTTCACAGGTCTTTACTCTTTTTATAGCACTTTAATTCAGGCTTCAACCACTTCCTAGTCAGATCAGGTGAAATCATTTTCCTTCCCATACCCTCGATGTATTTCACATCTAGTAATTCTTTTTTTAAAGATCTTATTTACCCATTTGACAGACAGATCACAAGTAGGTAGAGATGGAGGCAGAGAAAGAGGGGGGAAGCAGGCTCCCCGCTGAGCAGAGATCCCAATATGGGGCTCCATCCCAGGACCCTGAATTCATGACCTGAGCCGAGGGCAGAGGCCTAAACCACTGAGCCACCCATGAGCCCCCATATCTGGTAATTTTTAACCAACGTGGATTTGCTGCATCAATTAGTTCCTTCTTCTTCAAATATAAATATATAAATAAAGTGATCAAGTCACTCGCATGTCTTAGGAGAATGTCATACCTTTAGTAGCAAACTTGAAATCTTGGCCATTGTTTTTGATTTTTGTTTTGGTTAGATTTGGTTCGGTTTTTGTCATTTTAAAAATCCCTCCAGCCCTTGGCTCTGTCTGACCTGATTGCTTTCAGCTGTTTCTGCAACAAAATTGTCCCGGAAGCGAAAACTCTCATTGTTTACAGTGGCGCCCCCTTCTGAACACTTTGTTAATAGAAAGCTTTTTTTTTTTTTTTTCGGCTATGGTACATGTGGAACAACAATGAGTTATTTCAAAGAGGTTAACCACAGATAAATTTCTCTAAGGGTGGGGTGAGGGTTACTCGAAAAGGAACTTGACAAGGGTTTTAAAGATATCGACAATCATTATAACATAACGTGAATGATTGTTACCGTGCTCTTAACTGGGCAAACACTTGTTGGCTTCCAAGAAAGGCTAACATAGTTGAGATGGTTCTAGCGGCCTTCTAGCACAGGGTCTCATGAGGCAGGGATTCTAGCCACTGGCTGTGCAAGGCATGAGGCCTGTTAGTGATTCTATTTTTTCCTCTGCAGAATAGGTCTTTCTACATTCCAGGTCCTTTTTACCCCAATAAATAATGTGGCGATTCTCTCAGTGAGTTGTACTATTGGTTTAAACAGCCAACTGTCTCTTTAAAAGGACTTTTGTTTAAATTCCTTTAAAAAAAAGTCCTTTCAAAAAAATCTTTTTTCTTTATTTTTTATTTTTTATCCCATATGTTTACTCTGATCGTGGAACTTTGTCATTTTGACCTTCTCTGCTGATTAAAATATTCTTCATCATCAGCACCTACTGCTCTCCTCTCCTGGTGGTCTCTCCGGAAGGGGTGTTCTCTAGCTCTTCTAGCAGGAGATGGGCACTTCACCTCTACCCCTGTTGCCAGACCAGCCTTACCTATCCTGCAGGGTCAGGTCGGCCTGGCCCTTTATCTGTTGTTCTCCTCTGAGTGGTTAGATTTTCATAGATCCCGTGCTAGGCTTTTGTCAGGATTTACCTGGATTATCAAAAGCCTTTTCTTGTGCCAGTGAATCCTAAGAAACAGTCCTAATGAGAGAACCAGGATCTCAAACAGATCATATTTATCCTGAATGTTCTGTCCAAAATGAAAAATTCATTTCAGAGGAGCCTCAAGATCTCTGAGAAGGGAAGTTTTACCTACTCTGTCATGTAGGGGCATCAATTCAGATTCCGTGTCAATTGTCCTACTTTCCCAGCTAGTAATTCTCTACATCAGAAAGCCCACTCTCAACCGTTTCCTCTTTCAAAGGCAGTTGCTCTTAGAGTCTGCACATGGCACTTGGGGCCTGCTGGTCGTTGGCTACTCCCCTCTGTACCTTGGGTCTAACAGCTGCGGGGCATCAAGATGAGCACGTCTCTTGTTCTAGGACTTAATATAGTTTGGGGCACATAGTAAGCAATAATCACTTCTTTAGTTGATCCAAGTGTTGGATCTTTCTTAATTATTCTACTACCACAATTTACATGTTCTATGATTTGTCCCCCCTATTTTAATATCTCTTAAGGTGGCACTCACCTTGCACTTGATGACATATCTTATTTTAACTGACAGCATTTCTCTTTCTTAGTCGAACATAAACTATAGTGCATCTTACCCTTGATGAAAGCTAGGATGCAATTAAATACTTTTTATAGTTACGATTCTGATATTTGAAATCCTCCGGTAGCTTCCTGTGCCCCCACAGTGTAGTACCTCACCTCCTCGCCATAGTATACAAACCATCTCATCCCCAGTGTTAACCCCGGGGCTCAGCCTCCATCCCCAGGTGATGCTGCCAGATCAGCTGTCGGTTGTCATGAACTTGCTGTAGTTTCCCGAATGCACTGTGCTGCCTCCTGGCACTTTGAAACTTGACACACTCATCCTAATTCTTCGCTTTGCCCTTGTCTATCACCTCCCCTGAAAATCTGTTCCTAAGTGGCTTTTCCCAGCTCTCACCTACCCTTTGCAGTCTATTATCTCCCTGTGGTAAAGCCTGTCACACTGCATCATGGACATGCCCGTTGTCCCCCTGAGAAGAGAAAAGGGACAATGAGGGACCCCCGCATTTGCAGCTCTAGTGCAGAGCCCCATGCCTGGCTTGCAGGAAATGCCAGATCATGAGGACACACGGAGATCATCCTCTGGCTAAAACCAGCTCTTCTTTGCCTACCGCATGATCTGGTCAATAAAGAGCAGCCAGTTATTATTGCTGTTTTTCTACGGATTTTTACCCCATATATTTCACAGGTCTTTACTCTTTTTATAGCACTTTAATTCAGGCTTCAACCACTTCCTAGTCAGATCAGGTGAAATCATTTTCCTTCCCATACCCTCGATGTATTTCACATCTAGTAATTCTTTTTTTAAAGATCTTATTTACCCATTTGACAGACAGATCACAAGTAGGTAGAGATGGAGGCAGAGAAAGAGGGGGGAAGAAGGCTCCCAGCTGAGCAGAGATCCCAATGTGGGGCTCCATCCCAGGACCCTGAATTCATGACCTGAGCCGAGGGCAGAGGCCTAAACCACTGAGCCACCCATGAGCCCCCATATCTGGTAATTTTTAACCAACGTGGATTTGCTGCATCAAATAGTTCCTTCTTCTTCAAATATAAATATATATATAAAGTGATCAAGTCACTCGCATGTCTTAGGAGAATGTTATACCTTTAGTAGCAAACTTGAAATCTTGGCCATTGGTTTTGATTTTTGTTTTGGTTAGATTTGGTTCGGTTTTTGTCATTTTAAAAATCCCTCCAGCCCTTGGCTCTGTCTGACCTGATTGCTTTCAGCTGTTTCTGCCACAAAATTGTCCGGGCAGCAAAAACTCTCATTGTTTACAGTGGCGCCCCCTTCTGAACACTTTGTTAATAAAAAGTTTTTTTTGTTTGTTTGTTTTTTTGTTTTTTTGTTTTTCCGCTACGGAAAATGTGGAACAACCATGAGGTATTTCAAAGAGGTGAACCACAGATAAATTTCTCTAAGGGTGGGTGAAGGTTACCCAAAAAGGAACTTGACAAGGCTCTTAAAGATATTGACAATCATTATAACATAACGTGACTGATTCTTACCGTGCAATTAACTGGGCAAACACTTGTTGGCTTCCAAGAAAGACTAACATAGTTGCGATTGTTCTAACGACCTTCTAGCACAGGGTCTCATGAGGCAGGGATTCTAGCCACAGGCTGTGCAAGGCATGAGGCCTGTTAGTGATTCTATTTTTTCCTCTGCAGAATGGGTCTTTCTACATTCCAGGTCCTTTCTACCCCAATAAATAATGCGGCGATTCTCACAGTGAGTTGTACTATTGGTTTAAACAGGCAACTGTCTCTTTAAAAGGACTTTTGTTTAAATTCCTTTAAACAAAAGTCCTTTCAAAAAAATCTTTTTTTTATTTTTTTATTTTTTAATCCCATACTTTTACTCCGATCATGGAACTTTGTCATTTTGACCTTCTCTGCTGATTAAAATATTCTTCATCATCAGCACCTACTGCTCTCCTCTCCTGGTGGTCTCTCTGGAAGGGGTCTTCTCTAGCTCTTCTAGCAGGAGATGGGCGCTTCCCCTCTACCCCTGTTTCCAGACCAGCCTTACCTATCCTGCAGGGTCAGGTCGCCCTGGCCTGTTATCTGTTGTTCTCTTCTGAGTGGTTAGTTTTCATAGATACCTTGCTTTGCTTTTGTCAGGATTTACCCTGGACTATCAAAGCCCTTTTCTTGTGCCAGTGAAGCTTAAGAAACATTCCGGATGAGAGAACCAGGAATTCGAACAGATCATATTTATCCTGAATGTTCTGTACAAAATGAAAAATACATTTCTGAGGAGCCTCAAGATCTCTGAGAAGGGAAGTTTCACCAACTCTGTCATGTAGGGGCATCAATTCCGATTCTGTGTCAATTGTTCTACTTTCCCAGCTAGTAATTCTCTACCTCTCAAAGCACACTCTCAACCATTCCCTCTTTCAAAGGCAGTTGCTCTTAAAGTCTGCACATGGCACTTGGGGCCTGCTGGTCGTTGGCTACTCCCCTCTGTACCTTGGGTCTAACAGCTGCGGGGCATCAAGATGAGCACGTCTCTTGTTCTAGGACTTAATATAGTTTGGGGCACATGGTAAGCAATAATCACTTCTTTAGGTGATCCAAGTGTTGGATCTTTCTTAATTATTCTACTACCACAATTTACTTGTTCTAAGATTTGTCCCCCCCATTTTAATATCTCTTAAGGTGGCACTCACCTTGCACTTGATGACATATCCTAGTTTAACTGACAGCATTTCTCTTTCTTTTCGAACATAAACTATAGTGCATCTTACCCTTGATGAAAGCTAGGATGCAATTAAATACTCTATTATGGTTACGATCCTAGTCCATTCCATTACTCTAACACTGACTACTACATAACCCTGTCGTTGACACTAATGTGGACTTTAATCCAATACCTGATCCTGACCGTAAACCTGACACTGGCTCTAGACTTCACCTGACCCTTACTCAGGCAAACACCAGAAACCTAACCCTGAACCTAAAAGTGACCCTGACCCTGACCCTAACACTAACCCTGAAACTGATGTGAGCCTGACCCTAACTCTAACCCTAAACCTAAGCCTCCCTGACACTTACACGGGCCCTGACCCGAAACCTAACGCTGAACCTAACCCTAAAACTAACCCCTAACATTATCCCTGACACTGACCCTAACCCGGTCTAACCCTAACCCTCAACCTACCTCTACCCTAACACTAACCACAGTTTAACAATAATCCCGAACCTCTCCCTGACCATGATCATAACCATAACTCTGAAATTTGCCTTTGTCAGATCTTAAACTTAAACCTGACCCTGGCCTTGACCTTAACACTGACCCTATCCCAGACTGTAAACCTAACTCTGATGCAAACCGTTATCCTGAACAGAATCATAACCCTAAAGCTAACCCTGATCCTGAACCTACTCATAAAACAGAACCTAAACATAAAGCTGACCTTACCATAACCATGAACCTAACCCTGACCCTGACCTTACCGTGACACTAAACCTGTCCTAAACCTAACCCTGAACTGACATGACCTTGCCCCCAAACAAAAACTTGAACCTGACCCTAAATCTGACCATCATCCTGAACCTGACACTAAACCTAACAGTCACCCTAACACTGACCCTGACCCTGACTCTGACCATAACCCTAACCCTGACCCTACTGTGAGCATGACCCTAAACCTAACCATGAACCTAACCCTAACCCTGACCCCTACCCTAAGCCTCGCTAACCCTGACTCCAACGAGGTCTAAACCTAAACCTGACCCTAAGTCTTTCTTCTCCCTAACCCTAACACTAACCTTGTCTAAACCCAGCTCTGTTACCTCCAGTGGGGACAAGAGCTGCACCCAGGCCTCCCAAGGGCTGGGGGAAGGCTGTATGGGGGTCACTGGATGGGCACTGCATTGAGTGAAGTGTGAGCCTTGAGCAGCTTGGGGACCAGCGGCTCAGGGAGCTCTGGTGGAGCAGAAAGGTTGGTAAGGAGCCCCCAGGCAGTGGTGACCTCACTTCCCTGATGACAGAGCCTAACAGAATTCGAACCCACATATCCAGGCACCCCATAAAGAGAAAACCCTCCTGCCCAGCTCATTTCTAGGCACATCCTAAAGGAAGCGACATGTTCTTCTGCTGTACTGAAGCCGAGAGGATGCAGGGAGAAGAGAGCTCGCCGCTTGACATGTCCCCTCCCTGGCAGGTCATATCAGGTTTCACCAACGCCTCAGGCCCTTTGGCTAATAAAATCAAAAGGTGACACCAGGCTGCTCAGAGTCAGAGAGTCCCACACCTTCTGATCCACTGGTGTAGCCCTAGGTCTCTTCGCAGTCTCTCTCTCACTGTGTGTGTGTGTGTGTGTTTGTGTGTGTGTGTGTGTGTGTGTGTGTGTGTGTGCCTCTGAGTGTCTGTGTCTTTGTGTGTATAGAGGACCTGGCCATGCCATCATGGTTGGAGATGACCCAAGCAGGATCAGGCTGATTAGGGGTTAGATGTCTGGTGGGCAAGTCATGTTCACACCCCAGTTTAAGGCTGGTTAAGTGGGATCGGGTGGAGGGTCTACACCCTTCTGCCCAGGGCTTATCCTGAGACCTTGAAGAGATGGGTCCATAGCCAGGAGCGGGGATAACCCCAACAGTAACCACTAACCCTGACCCTGACACTGACTGTGAGCCTACGCCAAACCCTAACCCAAGCCCTGACCCTGACACTGACTGTGATCCTGACCTGAACCCTAAACCTAAACCTTAGCCTGACACTCACCCTGATGTGGACCCTGAACTTAAACTTAAATCTGACCTTACCGTAACCATGACTCAAACCTAATCATGACACATACCCTGACCCTAATCCTAACCCTGATGCTGACCTAACCCTGACACTAACCCTAACACAGACCGTGACTGTGAGCCTGACCCTTACCCTAAACCTAAAGGCAACTCTAACCATGACCCTAATACGGACCCTGAACCTAAACCTAACGCTGACCCTGACCCTAACACTAACCCCTACCCTAAACCAAACTCTAACACTGACCTTACGCTGTCTAACCCTAACCCTAACCATAACCCTACTTCTAACTCTAACCCTAACCCCAATCCCAAACCCTACCACCAAAACCTAACTGTGACACTGAACCGAACATTGACCCTAAACCAAATCTGACCCTAAACCTGACCCTGTCCCTGACCTTCACCTGATCCAGACCCTGACCCTAATCCTAACCATGACACTAACACTGACCACTACATAATCCTGTCCCTGACCCGAATGTGGACTTTAAACCAATACCTATACCTGACCCTAAACCTGACACTGGCGCTAAACTTCACCCTGACCCTGACCCAGACCATGACCATAAACCTAGCCCTGACCCTTACAGTGACCCCGACCCTGACCTGAACAACAAACTGACCCTGACTGTGAGCCTGACCCTAACACTAACCCTAAATGTAATCCTGACCCTGACACTAACACGGGCCCTCCCCAGAATCCTATCGCTGAACCCAACCCTAACACTAACCACTAAACCTACCACGGACCCTGATCCTAACAAGCTCTAACCCTAAACATCAACCAAACGCTAACCCTAACACTAACCCTAACTTTAACAATAACCCTGACCCTATACCTGACTATGATCATAACCCTAACCCTGAACATTGCCTATACCAGAACCTGACCCTATATGTGACCCTGGCCCTGAGCCTAAACCTAACCATGACCCTAACACTGACCACTACATAACCCTGTCGCTGACCCGAATGTGGACTTTAAACAAATACCAGATCCTGACCGTAACCCTGACACTGGCCCAAGACTTCACCCTGACCCTGAACCAGACCATGACCATAAATCTTACACTGACCCAAACAGTAACCTGACACTGACATGAACACTGAACCTGACCCTGACTGTGAGCCTGACCCTAACTCTAACCCTAAATGTAACCCTGACCCTGACACTAACACGGGCCCTAACCCGAAACCTAACGCTGAACCTAACCCTAAAACTAACCCCTAACATTATCACTGACCCTGACCCTAACCCGGTCTAACCCTAACCCTCAACCTACCTCTAACCCTAACCCTAACCCCACTTTAACAATAATCCTGACCCTCTACCTGACCCTGATCATATCATACCCCTATCTCTGAACTTTGCCTATGTCAGAGCTTAACCTTAAACCTGACCCTGGCCTTGACCTTAACACTGACCCTAACCCTGAATGTACACCTAACTCTGACCCAATCCAAGATCCTGAACATAATCGTAACCCTAAAGCAAACCCTGATTCTGAACCTACTCATAAAACAGATCCTAAACATAAAGCTGACCTTACCATAACCATGAACCTAACCCTGACCCTGACCCTAACCCTGACACTAAACCTGTCCCAAACCTAACCCTAACCCTGACATGAACCTTGCCCCCAAACCAAAACTTGAACCTGACCCTAAATCTGACCATGACCCTGAACCTGACTCTAAACCTAACCGTCACCCTAACACTGACCCTGACCCTGACTCTGACCGTTACGCTAACCGTGACCCTACTGTGAGCCTGACCCTAAACCTAACCATGAACCTAACCCTAAACCTGACCCCTACCCTAAGCCTTACGCTAACCCTGACCCCAACGACGTCTAAACCTAACCCTGACCCTAAGTCTTTCTAAAACCTAACCCTAACACTAACCTAGTCTAAACCCAGCTCTGTTGCCTCCAGCGAGGACAACAGCTGCACCCAGGCCTCCCAAGGGCTGGGTGGAGTCTGAATGGGAGTCACTGGATGGGCACTGCATTGAGTGGAGTGTGAGCCTGAGCAGCTTGCGCACCGGTGGCTCAGGGAGGTCTGGTACAGCAGGAAGTTCGGTAAGGAGCCCCCAGGTAGTGGTGACCTCACTACCCTGACGACAGAGCCCAACGGAATTGCAACCCATGTATCCAGGCAACCCACTACAGAGAAAAACCCCCTGCCCAGCTCATTTCTAGGCACATCCTAAAGGAAGCGACATGTTCTTCTGCTGTACTGAAGCCGAGAGGATGCAGGGAGAAGAGAGCTCGCCCGCCAGACACGTCGCCTCCATTCAGGTCATATCAGGTTTCCCCAATGCCTCAGACCCTTTGGCTAATAAAATCAAAAGGTGACACCAGGGGGCTCAGAGTCAGAGAGTCCCACACCTTCTGATCCACGGGTGTAGCCCTAGGTCTCTTCCCCGATTTTGTGTGTGTGTGTGTGCCTCTGGGTGTCTGTGTGTCTGTGTGTAAAGAGGACCTACCATGCCATCGTGGGAGGAGATGCCCCAAGCAGGATCAGGCTGATGAGGGTTTAGATGTCTTGTGGGCAAGTTATGTTCACACACCAGTTTAAGGCTGGTTAAGTGGGATCGGGTGGAGGGTCTACACCCTTCTGCACAGGGTTTATCCTGAGAGCCTGAACGGATGGGTCCATGACCCAGGAGCGGGGCTAACCCTAACAGTAACCACTAATCCTGACCCTGACACTGACTGTGAGCCTGCCCCAAACCCTAACCCAAACGCTGACACTGACCCTGACCCTGACACATTATGCCCCGCGATTGCTTAAGTACGAAGAGGGCACAAACACGCATTGTGACCTTCAGCGTGAGTCCTGTCCTCTAGTAAGTCCTCTCAGTGGCTGGACCATTAGACGTCATAATGGGCTTGCCATGCCCCTAGGACCCAAGTTTTAACCACCTTTCTGGTTGTCCCCTCACCCCTCCCCAGGGCTCTGCTCTGGAAACTCTGTTTTGGTGGGACACGTGAGGTAAAAACAAAACAAAACCAACTCCTCCCATCTCAAAGAATAACCCCAAACTCTTCGGATCGGGCCAAATGCCCAGAGAGGAAGACTCGTCCATGGCCCATGAGGCCACCCGGACATTCCACGGCCATCAGTGACACAATATCCAGAGACAAAATCTTGAGCAAGCGTCTTACACTTGCCCCCTTGTTCATATCCTGAAGAGTTCTCCTCACTGTCTGTAGATCAGTCCTGCAATACCTACGACCCGAAACCTAAGCCGAGTTTGTGTTTTCAGACAACTGTCCCCACAGCCCTGGCCCACAAAACCTACAGGCACAGGTTCTTGGAGCCAAACCTGAGGACTGTACCTGGGAATTCTGCCCATTCCATTGGCCACAAACCTAGAAATAGGATGATAAACCTCCAAAGTGCCCGGGGCCACCCCAATAGTGTTGACTGCCCAGGAAAAACAAGGGCGGTCTGACACCAGCTGAGCATCTACCTGCACTTAGACCCGTGGACAGATGTCCCCAGAGGTAAATTGCAGTGAGCAGGCCCCTAGATCCTAATCGGATCCATTGCTTTGTTGTCCAGGCATCTCTCCTCAGAGGCCTGGATTCCAATAGCAGCATATGGCTGTTTCTTGAGGCACCCATCAGAAGAAATCTCGTCTCCACGTGGGAATCTTGCACGTTGGAGCTGAGTCAAAGCCTCTGGTTAGGAGAACCCTTCAGGGACCCTGTGCCACTGCCTCATTCCAAGTTCTCCATGGACACAAACCCACATTAGGACCCATCCACAAGAGAGTCCATTTCAACTCAACCCTCTCAGTTTCTCCCCCAGATCCAGCAGATCTAACCTGTCTTGTCACTAGGACACAAGAGGAATAAGAGTCGGGTTTCCCAGCCATCCATCCTTAGAACCCTACTCGGAATCGATCCGTATGGGAAGTCCTGGAGCCAACCAACAGGTCTCAATCACCCTGCAGAAGAATCTTTACGGTTTGGAGCATCTCACAACTCCCATCGTGGGAAAAATTCCATGGCCTCGTGATCCACCACCTCTTCATGAAGAGGGCCATAAGGGACAAAAACTCCAACCTGAGCGTTTGTCAGATCCTCACCTGATTTCAGATATACGAGATCTTGTTTCATCTGCAGAGCGTACCTGCCATGCCCTTGCCCAGACCATAAGGTTGCTTGGGTTCTCAGACTTCTGTTCTCAACTCCTGGCCCACAAGCCCTCCAGTTTGGCAATTCCAGAACTACAATGCAGCCCTCTGCCTGCCCTCCAGAAGAAAAAACATGGCCCTCTGGGGCTAACCAGAAACCCCTGAAATATATGGGGGAAATATCCCTAGAAAAACAGCTATAATAACTGGCTGCTCTTGATAGATCCAGATCCTGTGGTAGGCAAAGAAGAGCTGGTTTTAGCCAGAGGATGATCTCCGTTTGTCTTCATGATCTGGCATTTCCTGCAAGCCAGGCATGGGGCTCTGCACTATAGCTGCAAATGCTGGGGGGCCCTCAATGTCCCTTTTCTCTTCTCAGGGGGACAACGGGCATGTCCATGGTGCAGTGTGACAGGCTTTACCACAGGGAGATAAAAGACTGCCAAGGGTAGGTTGGAGCTAGGAAAAACCACTTAGGAACAGATTTTCAGGGGAGGTGATAGACAAGGGCAAAGTGAAGATTGAGGATGAGTGTGTCAAGTTTCAAAGTGCCAGGAGGCAGCACAGTGAATTCGGGAAACTACAGCAAGTTCATGACAACCGACAGCTGATCTGGCATCATCACCTGGGGATGGAGGCTGAGCCCCGCGGTTAACACTGGGGGTGAGATGGTTTGTATACTATGGCGAGGAGGTGAGGTACTACACTGTGGGGGCACAGGGAGCTACCGGAGGTTTTCAACTATCAGAATCGTAACCATAATAGAGTATTTAATTGCATCCTAGCTTTCATCAAGGGTAAGATGCACTATAGTTTATGTTCGACTAAGAAAGTGAAATGCTGTCAGTTAAACTAGGATATGTCATCAAGTGCAAGGTGAGTGCCACCTTAAGAGATATTAAAATGGGGGGGATGGAAAAATTTTAGAACTATAAATTGTGGTACTAGAATAATTAAGAAAAATAATACAAGAACACTTGGATCAACAAAAAAATTGATTATTGCTTACCATGTGCCCCAAACTATATTGTCTCCAAAATTTTATATTATTTGATAGGTCAGATATATATAAAATTACATTTAAAGTTTTAAAAATATCAGTAAGTGACGCCTGGGTGGCTCAGTTTGTTAAGCAGCTGGCTTCGGCTCAGGTCATGATCCCAGCGTCCTGGGATCGAGTCCCGCATCCGGCTCCTTGCTCGGCACGGAGCCTGCTTCTCCCTCTGCCTCTGCCTGCCATTCTGTCCGCCTGTACTCACTCTCTCTCCCTCTCTCTCTGACAAATAAATAAAATCTTTAAAAAAAAATTAAATAAATAAATAAATAAATATATCAGCAAATATTTTCATTTAAATGCAAATTTAAAAGAAAATCTACTTTTCCAAACACGACTTTTTATCCTATTGTTTTTTAATTTTGTCGACAACTGATAAAAAGTTTAGTGAGACGATAAATGTTTGATCGAAAATAATGATTAATAGATGTAGGTTCAAATTATTATGTTCCATTAAAAATGATTTATTCTTTGATGAACATCTGTTTGGTAATATGTTGTGTCCAGATATAGTAAATTAATGACATATATAAAATTATAGGGAAATGACACCTTCCATTCCATTATGAGTAGAGCTTTTAAATGCTATTTGTCACAACCTGTCATCTTGTCATTATGTAGCATTATGTAACATTTAAAAAATGTATACTCTTTACTTTGAAGTGTTTTAGAAATCTAAAATATGACTTTCTATGGTTTGTGTTTCCATATTCCTTTATTGCCAGTTTGAACAAATCCACATGCTTTGATTCAAAGGTAATAAATTCCTCTTATTTGGAAAAATGATGTTTATTTTTGTTCTCTCATCCTTAGCAGGTGGTTTCATTTTAGCACACTTCAGAGTTATAATTTCATGCTTATTAAAAACATTTATTATGATCTACGTAGATGAATGAAACTTTTATTCATTAAATTATTTGCCAAAAAAAGTCTGTTATTTTTAAAAATGTATTTCCTTTGAAGGGCTATTTTAGAGCATTCAGAGAGGATCTAGGAGTGTGGTATTATGCAATTTTTAAGTAGGTATGAAATGGTTATTTATATGATTGTTTTTTTAAGGCTTATGTATATTGTCCATTATATGCTATAAAATATTTTGAAAGTAAATTTAAGGCATGTTTTACCTAGTTTCTATTTTGGAAAAAAATATTGAAATGACTTATGAAATTCAGTATACTCTCAACATTATTTTTTTCTGAAATTTACAAATTGTCTACTGAACCTATTATATGGCAGATATTTTCCAAAGTGGTGGTATCATGATATATGCCAACAACAGTTTAGATTTTTTGTTGCTTCTCAATCTAGCTCCGACGAAGTACGATTAGCCTTTATAATTTTAGCCATTCTAATAGATATGTAAGCATGTCTCATTATGATTTTAATTTGTATTTCTTTAATGTCTAAATGTTGAGAAATTTGTCATGTACTTATAAGCCATCCATATCCTTTTGGTGACATGTCTCTGCAATAATTTTCTTCACATATAAAATTGGATACTCTGTTTGGTTATTAGTAAGGTTTTTTATTTTTATTCATTTTTTTAATAATCAGAATAGATGTCCATTATCAGATATATAATTTGCAAATCCCTTCTCCATCTTTACGGTTTCTCATTGGAGCTTTGATAGCTGTGTCTTTCAAGAAAGTGCTACTTCTTTCCTGGTACACGGAGGAATGACTAGAACATTATCAATGTTGACCTTTGCAAAGAAAATCATGGCTTAAGATATATGTAGTCTGCGGTTGTTGGGAGTGTTCTGTAATATCAAGCATATCTAGTTAGTTGATAATTTTGTTCAAGTCTTACATATATTACCAATTTGATGACCATTTGTCTATATAATCTTAAAATAAAGTTGTTGAAATTTTTTCCATTTCTCTTCTAAGGTAGAAGTTATGATTTTTGTTCTTAGTTTTTCCCTATATATCCCCAAATCTGTTATTAAGTATTAAAAGTCAAGAATTATTATACTCCCTGAGGAATTCATCCTTTTACTATTCTGTAATTTTGACTTGATCTTTATGTCTGATAATGAAATTTGCTTTAAAATCACATTTCATTATCTTGATATAACCACCAAAGTTATAGTGTGATTAGTGTTAATATAGCATATTTTTTCTTTTTCTTTTTAAAGCACTTCTATATTTAATCCTGACCAAAAACAAACAAACAAACAAAACAAAACAGCTTTTTAGCTCTGGAAGCACATTTCTAAATTATCTTTTTTTTTTAAATGAAGCAGTAGCAATTATTGTTAAGGGACCTAAACTGAAAGTACGTTTAGAAATTTATTTATTTATTTATTTATTTATTTATTTATTTATTTAAGAAAAGATTTTATTTTGTTTATTGACAGCAAGAGAGAGAAAGAGAGAGAGAGAGAGGAAGCGCACAAGCGGGGGGAATCACGTGCAAAGGGAGAGGAAGAAGCAAGCTCCTTGGGGTGCAAGTAGTCCCATGCAGGGCTGGAGCCCTGTACACTGGAATCATGACCTCAGCCAAAGGCAAATATGTGCTTAAACAGCTGAGACATCCAGGCACCCCTAGAAAATTTTTTTCAAAAAGACCTTTTAAAAACATTTTGTTTCTTTCTTTTTTAAAATATTTTATTTATTTGAGAGACAGAGAGATAGGAAGAGGAAATATTAGCAGGGCAGAGGGAAAAGGAGAAGCAGGTTTCCCACTGAGCAGAGAGCCTGATGTGGGGCTCCATCCCAGGACCCTGGGATCATGACCTGAAAAGAAGGGACACTTATGGAGGAAGCCACCCAGACACCTCTTTTCTTTGTTTTTAATATATGGCAACTGATGCTTCCCAGCCACGAGGAGCATATTACCCATTGATTAAATCTTTGATAACAACCTATTTAAAAAGGTGTGTAAATATATACTTACTCAGATTTATACACTTTGTGTTTTCTTCATAGTTTGGGGCTGGACCCCATGGTCACAACACTGCTTTCAGTCTTTGCCTTCCCATCTTTTGATACCAGGTATTTGGCCAGCAAAGCAAATTAGTATCAAAATTAATAAGCCCTTGGCACCATATCTCTGGAGCAGGGGTTGCTCTTAGCCAAGGCCCACAGCAGTTGACCTCCCCTCGCTAGTGCTATAGCCCCAAGGACTAGGTCCCTGCCACCAGAACTCAGTCTTACATGTTATGCTAAGCAGACAAAACCAAAACAGGAAAGCTCCAACAGCTTTCACTGGCATGCCTCATCTCCCACTCCCTCGACGTCCAGGCAGTACCAGATGCCAGGGAGGGGTCTTGGTCCAACATATGGGCGGGAAGGAAGTAGCCACGAGCAAGTACCTGCCTCTCTGTGCCTTTCTTTCATGAGCAGGTTGTAAGGAGGAGGAAGAGGAAGGGGAAGAGAGGTGAACTTCAAGGGGTGAAGGCCTCAGGTAGGCAGCTGGCTCCTGCCAGTAGGAAAGGGACAAAGGAGAAGGCAGTGAGTCTTGCAGGGAGGGTGGGGGGTAAGGGTTACAGCTTATGACGGAATCTGGACAGGAGTAATAGGGATACTAGTCATTTGAGTCCACCATTGGCAAGCTGGGCTGGGTGTCAGGGCAGATAGGCCTCCCTGGGCAACGGCACATGAGAGAAGGTGGAATTCTTCTCTGAGGAGCAGGTGGAGCTTCAGGTGTTGGGAAAGCATAGACAGTATTGTTCCAGGGCCAAGGACAGGTCCAGGTACTCCTGGTTGGAGGTCAAGGCCACAGTATGATCCAGGTCTTCTACCAGCACCTTGAAGGAACAACATGCCAGCCACCCCTCATTATTGTGTATAACTCTCTGGTGCACTTATTGGCTTATCCATCAAATGACTCCTTCAGCAACTTGAAAGCCACCTCCACAGGCACTCCAGGATATGGGAGGCTTCCAGATTGAAGATTTTGCACAGGATCACCCCAAAAGACCAGAAGTCACTCTGGTGGATGTAGCTCTGGTCAAACATGGCCTTAGGGACCATCCACTTCACAGGCAGTCCACTGTTGGTTGTCTTTTTATAGTAACTGATGTGGTGATATCTCTGGCAAGGCTGAAGTCTGAGATCTTCATCATGTTGTCCTTTGTCACCAGCACTTCCCTGGTGGCCAGGTCTTGGTGTATGCACTTCTTGGAGGCAAGGTACTCCATGCCTCAGGCTACCTGATAGGCACAGGATACCAGGTCCTTGGAGGAGAGTTGCTCTGCTGCATTGTGGCTGATATTGTAACAGTACTCCAGGTCAGGAGGCCTCTGGGCCTGCAGGTACTCCTGTATGTTGTCTTTGGAGGCATATTCCATGAGAGTGTACTAAGGACCATCCTGTGTGCAGAACCCAGCAGGTTGATGGTGTCCTTGTGCTGTCCAATCATCTTCATCATCTCCATTTCTGAGATTAGGTTTAAAAGGTCTTTCTCTGTAGCATCTGACTTCAACATCTTCACAGACACTTTAGTCAAATGGTTGGATTTGTCTTTGTCCAGCCCAATGGCCTCCTCCAACACCATCTGCCCAAAGTAGGCCTGTCTTAGGGGTCTGCCTAAACTGCCTACAACCAGCCTGTCTCAAGGCAGTTATGAACTCTAGATTATCCTCAAAAACATTAAACCACAAGCTAAAAATTCTATTCACTAGGTCTCTCTCGCAGTTCTAATTTTCTTATCTTTCATCATTTATCTTTTTCCTAATTCTTATTTTCAGTATAGTTTATTTTGATTCCAGGTGTTTCCCCTGGTTTCTGTATGCTGTTTCATAGGGAAGAATTATCCTGTCATAAAATTATTTCTTGAGCATTCATTACATCTCTCAGTTAAAATGGGTTCTTTTATGGTATTGATTCATTTGAGTTTTCTCAAAATGGGAAGAATTTTCAAAATGGTGTTTTCCTCAAGGTTCAGAGTATGTCTTAGCCTCATCTTTAAGCTTTTTGAAATTCACTTTACAAATTCTTGTCCCTCTTTTTATCTTTTTAAAATAAAATGTTTTATTTTTACTATTTTTTTATTTGAGTATAGTGATATTCATTGTTACATTGGTTTCAGGTTTTCAATATCTCCATACATTATTCTATGATCACTATAAATATAGCCACCATCTGTCACCATATAACACTATTATAATATCATTGATTATATTCTCTACACTGTCCCAGATCTCTTTTTAAAATCTCTAATTTTTATGTTTTCTGTTATTCCAATTTTCAACCATCATTTTACATGGTTACTTTAATAAAATTTGCCTGATTACACACTCTTTGCTGAAAAGCTCTTTTTTTTAAATTAACATATAATGTATTATTAGCCCCAGGGGTACAGGTCTGTGAATCGCCAGGTTTACACACTTCACAGCATTCACCACAGCACATACCCTCCCCAATGTTCATAACCCCACCACCCTCTCCCTACCCTCCCCACCCCCCGGCAACTCTCAGTTTGTTTTGTGAGATTAAGAGTCTCTTATGGTTTGTCTCCCTCCTGATCCCATCTTGTTTCATTTACTCTTTTCCTGTCCCCCAAGCACCCACATTGCACCTCCAGTTCCTCATATTAGAGAGATCATATGATAGTTTCTTTCTCTGGTTGACTTATTTTGCTAAGCATAATACCCTCTAGTTCCATCCATGTCATCGCAAATGGCAAGATTTCATTTCTTTTGATGGCTGCATAGTATTCCATCGTATATATATATATATACCATTCATTTGTTGATGGACATCTAGGTTCTTTCCATAGTTTGGCTATTGTGGATATTGCTGCTATAAACATTTGGTGCACGTGCCCCTTTGGATCATATACTAGTCTTCTTTACCTCTATCAGAAGCCCAGGAAGCTTATTTATTTATTTACTCACACAAACACATGATCCAACACAACGTTTTTTGTTGTTCAAATGTATTATAATGTCTTACCGCTTAACACTATGCTTACTGTTCTCTTTCACTGTCTGACTAAATCCTCATCATCACTATGCCATTTAATGACAAAGAACAATTGAACTCAGAGTTCTCTCCATATCAGGGAATGAAGACTCCACGCTTCTGTTTGTGCAGGTAAAATAAATGTTGATATTGTCTGTCCTGCACATACCCCATCCTGTTCACCGGAATATTCACCATCAAAATATATACAAAATAAAAACCATACCTCACCACTTCTATTACCACCCAGCATGCTAAAAACACCATCATATGTTCCTGAATTATTGACTTGATTGATAGCCCCACTTCCACACATACTGCACTCCTTTCTCCCTGCAAATTTATTTTGGTACAGCAACTTAACCTAAAAATCAAGTCAGATGATTTTATTCTGCTGTTGAAAGTCTTTTGGTATCTTCCCCTTTCATATTAAATAAAAACTGAAGGCGTTTCAATGTACTAGAAGGTACAATACGTTCTTCCTCTCTCCACCACTATAAACTCCTCATTGGCCTCCTTGCTTTTCCTCAAAAGTAACAGACAAGCTGTTCACACAGAGTCTATATACTTACTTGCTCTGCCTAGAGCAATCTTTTCCTTTAATATTTGTATAACACCCTCCTTCACTTCCTGGGTCTTTGTGCAAATAACATCTCCTAAATGAGATATAACCACCCAACACAAAATAAAATTAACTTTCATCCCAGCATCCTCCAATGGCTTTTACCTTTCTTGTATTTCTTTGTAACACTTATCGCCATCAACCATCAATCATTATTCTATTACTGGTTTATTTCCTTATTTGAGACAGAGAGAGAGAGAATTGGGAGGGTGCGCAGAGGAAGAAGAAAACACCCCACTGCCTAGAAAGCCTGCTGGGGAGTTACATCCCAGGACCCTGAGATCATGACCCAAGCCAGAGGCAGTCACTCAATGGACTGAGCCACCGAAGCGCCCCTCTATTATTGGTTTATTTCACTATTATATTTCAAAAGAATGTAAGCTCTTTGTGGTCAGCTATTTTATATGTTTTATTAATTGAAGTATTCTCAGAAAGGTAGCTGGCAGATTGTAAGGGATCACTAAACTGTATTTTGTTGTTATTATTGGGCTCCTTTATGGGCTTTACCTCTTACGCTAGAAGTCTATCCTTCAGATGTAAGCAATAAGAATAGAACCCTGCTGCCGGGTTCAAATGAGTAAAAAGCCTGTATTAAGTGGATATTTTAAAAGCTAAATGAATGGCTTAATAGTTGTATATAGGGAGAAAGGGAACATATTTTCCACAGTTTAGAAGTGGAGTTCTTTTATAGAGTTCTTGTACAAGCCTACACTATTGAACGATAATGGGCAGTTGTACATTACAATTATACAAACACTTTGGTATTTATATCATTTTTTTGTAATTCATGACTGGATCATTTGATTCCTTAGGAGCATTACAGCATTTCAACTTTTCACGTTCAATAAACTTATTGGGGTTGTTACCTTTTTTATTCAAATGGAGAAATAGTCATGATTTAATCTAAATAAAGTGTTATTGATTGTGTTGTTTTCTAGGAATGAGTCGCACATGCTAGTTTAAAAGTTTTGTTAAATTCCCAAGTCTGTCACCGATAAAAGCCTTTTGTGGATTAGTAACTTGATCAAAACAGAAAAGTTATGCAACACTCAATTGTTATACTATCTTTGTTTCCATCTTGCATTGTAATAACGCCCATCTTAACTCTGTTTAAGACAAGTCATCAACAGATGGCTTTCTGGCATTGATGGCATGATATGAAATCTAGTATAACTAATAGTTTTTGGTTTTAGTAGCCTATAAATCAATTTAGAAAAATATATGTATTTGAATATAAGATAAAGTTTTAAATTATTTGGCAATAGTAAACTAAACTTTTTTTGAAAATTTTTATTTTCTAAAATTTCATTGAGCTCTTTTGCATATTGAAACAAGTTACAAAAAGTTAAGGTTTATTTACCCCAATTCAAAATTATTAGGAATATAATCATAGAGGTTGAAGTATTTAAAATATTGAACCCAAAATATTTTATTAGGTAAATTCATGAATGCTGAGCATTCACTGTTAAAATATACTAATACTATTGATAGACTGGTAGAAGCCTAAAATCAAATATTTATTAAATATTTATATCCATATCTTTTCATGGCTTGGTAATTCATTTCTCTAGCATTAAATAATATTCCATTGTTTGCATGTACCACACTTTATTTGACCTTTCACCTATGGAAGGATATCTTGGTTGCTTCCAAGCTTTTGTCAGTTATGAATAAAAGTACTATAGACCTCTTTGTGGGTATAGAATTCATCTTCTTTGGATAAATACCAAGAACTGCTACTGCTGAATCATCTGGCAAGAATATGTTTAGTTTTGTAAGAAACTGCCAAGTTTTTTCCATTCTTTATTCTCAATAGACATGGAAGAACATTCCTGTTTCTCCACATCCTCACCAACATTTTGTGTTCTGTTTTCAGTGTTCTGAATTCTGGGTATGTACGGGGGTCTCTTTTTTGTTTTAATTTGCATTTTCCTGCTGACATATGATGTGAAGCATCTTTTTATATGCTTATTTGCCATCTGTAATATTTTCTTTTGTGAGGTATCTGCTAAGGTCTTTGGCTCATTTTTAATCAGGTTTTTCCCCCATTGTTGAGTTTTAAGGGGTCTTTGTGTATTTTTGATTAACAGTCCTTTGCCAGATGTGTATTTTGCAAATTTTTTCTCATAGTCTGTGCTTTGCCTTTTCATTCTCTTGGCATTGTGTTTCACAGAGTAGACACTTTAAAATTCAGTGCTTGGGCTTTTGTAGCTAAAGTTATTGCCAAAACCAAGGTCATTTAAATTTTCTTCTATATTACCTTCTACATGTTTCATGTTTAGGGTTATAATCCAATCTCAGTTAATTTTTGTGAAGAGTGTATGATATATGCCTGGATTTATTTTATTTTATTATTTTATTTTATTTTTATTTTATATTTTTACATTTAGCTTCACCATTACTCCAGAACCATTTGTTTAAAAGATTGTATTTTGCTCTCTTGTATTGCTTTTGATTTTATATTAAATATAAAATATAATTGATAATATATATTCTGTTCCTTTAATCTAGTCTTTCTGTGGTATTACAATATCTTGCTTACAATTATCGTTATGGTCAACTTTTTTTAAAAGATTTTATTTATTTATTTCACAGAGAGGGATCACAAATAGGCAGAGAGACAGACAGTGAGAGAGATGAGTAGAAGCAGGCTCCCTGCTGAGCAGAGAGCCCAATTCAGGACTCGATCCCAGGCCCCTGGGATCATGACCTGAGCCGAAGGTAGAGGCTTAACCCACTGAGCGACCCAGGTGCCCCATCGTTATGGTAAACTTTGAAGTCAGTCCTCAGTCTTTGTTCTTCTTCAACACTATGTTGACTATTGTGAGTCTTTGCCTCTTCATATAAACTTTAAAGTAAGTTTGTTAATATTAAAAAACAAAGAACTTGCTGGAATGCATTAATTGTATAGATAAACTTGGAAACCAGTGACCTCTTGAGCTTAGCAGGAGATAGACCAGGGTCATCAGTTGTCACAGTGGTGCCTCTGGCAGAACCTTTTGCAAATCCCTAGGTAAAATGAGACCTCAAGGATCTGAGAGATGTCTAAGAAGTACTTGATACATCCCTTGGGTATGGTTTATTGAAGTGTCCACCTGTCTGAAAGCTGGGGAATCTAGATAAGAAAGGGAAAATTAGTGATGATAAAACATATCAACAAACATGAATAAATTTTGTAAAACTAATTGTCATGGCTCATATACAGTATGACCAACAGAGGGACAATCAAAAGGAAAGCATCAGTTATGTTTATTGTGAAATTTTTTTATTCAAAATAAAGCAATGTGAGGGGAACACACTATGAGAAAATTACCATTTTTTAAATGGTAAATATCTTACCAAATGGAATAGGTTTTATATTCTAAGTAGTATATTGAACAGTAAATCATTGGGGGGCCTGGGTGGCTCAGTGGTTTGGGCTGCTGCCTTAGGCTCGGGTCATGATCTCAGGGTCCTGGGATCGAGCCCCGCATCGGGCTCCCTGCACCGCAGGAAGCCTGCTTCCCTCTCTCTCTCTCTCTGCCTGACTCTCTGCCTACTTGTGATCTCCGTCTTTCAAATAAATAAATAAAATCTTTAAAAAAAAGAAAATAAAATTAAAACATTAAAACATAATATTTTAATTTAAAAAATTATGTAATTTTTAAAAAAGTTTAAAAATAGCAGAACCATTTTTCTTATAACTGGAAAATACATTGTATATATATCTATCAAAAATAACTTGTCATGGGGGCGCCTGGGTGGCCCAGTGGGTTAAAGCCTCTGCCTTCGGCTCAGGTCATGATCCCAGGATACTTGGATCGAGTCCCACATTGAGCTCTCAGCTCATCAGGGTTCCTGCTTCTTCCTCTCTCTCTGCCTGACTCTGCCTACTTGTGATCTCTGTCACATAAATAAATAAAATCTTTTATAAAAAAAATTTAAAAAAATAACTTGTCATGTCTGGAATCAGGAGCATATGGAAAAAATAATATCTGAGGACAATACTTCTGCCGTTTTGTGCCTTGTTAATATTTTTAAACAGTCAGGCAACTTTTAGCTTTATTGAAATACCTGCTAAGATACCAGCAGTGCCTTTTGGAGCCCTATGACTATAAAAATTCATTGCAAATATTCAAAATGTTTACTATGGTGTCACTATTTAGGGCCACCACCAAGTATGTTTCAGAAGTAAGCATAACTGTTACTCTTCTGTAAGGCAAAAGGGCATATTTTCAGGAGTTCCATCTGCTGTACCAGGAGGTGAATCAAGTAATGATTTTGTCTATAAAATAATTCACTTTTCAATCTAACATTCCTTATTCCACATTATAATAATAAAAACCAGGAGGAGACTAAAACAAACAAACAACTACAACTACAACAACCAGCTTTTCCTTCAGTGGAAAAGTAAATATAACCTTATGAGTAGCCTGAAATTTATTTTTAAATATTTTTAAGATAAACGTTTTTGTTAGAAAACCATATATTTTATATTACTAAGAAATGACAGGCAAAGTTTTATTAACTTCTAAAAAGTCTAGTTACTTCTATTTATCTATTAACTCATCTCTTTTTGAAGTAGAACATGATCACACCTATTGTATCTACCCAAGTTTGTATGCTTTGGTTATTTTATGTTTGCTATTTCCTTGCTTAATTTTTACAATATTTGATACATAATAGTATCTTTAAGTCCATCTATGGTTTCACAGAATTTGTTTGAACTTCATAAAAATGTACCATACTTTTTGCACTGCCCTTGTTTTACTTCTCTATTAACTTTCCAAGATTTATTCACTTTAGAGTGTGTAGCTATCATTTATTTTTATTCCTCCATAATGCTATGTTTACAAATTTGTATTTATCTGTACTTTTAAAATTATCTTAATTATAAACCATTTCTCATCTCACGTAACACTCATGTTACTTCTACACTTATCAGATATTATGTAACTGAAAACCACAACTCAGCAACAATATAGCACCATTTTTCAAAATTAAATGGCTTACCAGAATTCTTTAATTCTATCCTTTATTTGTATTAGATGACCCTTTATTCTGGTATTTGGCATTGTTCATATGGAGGAAAGCTTATAAGTTGATATTCCATAAATAGAAGGATTTATTATGATTGATTAATTATTTTCATTTAGAATGCATAGAATATGGTTGATTTACTATTTCTTTCTTACTCTCTGCCTGGAACATAGTGCTATCTATGTAATAGCCACTAAAATATTAAGTTAATCACCTAGACTTTAAACTGCATATTAATAGGAATAACATACAGAACTCTTCTCAGATTGGGACACCTGGGTGGCTCAGTCAGTTAAACGCCTGAGCCTTTAGCTCAGGTCATGATCTTAGGGTCCTGGGACTCAGTTCTGCAACAGAATCCCTGCTTAGCCGGGAGTTTGCTTCTCCCTCACCCTGCTGCTCCCCCTGCTTGTGCTCTCTCTCACTCACAAATAAATAAAATTAAAAAAACAAATTCTTCTCAGATAGCTAATATAGAATATCGTCTTTGTATTCATCAAAGGGAAAGTGCCATATAATGATGAAATTCAGACTACTTCAAATTCATTTTTTAACCAGTAAGAAAGTACTGGAAACAAGCCAAAAATGTCTTTAATGAATCAAAGAAATAGATTGATTTTCAATATCTTAATGTTTCTAAAATAAATTGCAAGATTTTTATACTAGATATCAGTGTAAATATTCATTATACAAGGATATTCTAAAAACAAACGTGAGAAAACTACTTGTCATATATGATGACAAAAACGAGTTTGACAAAAGTCAGTTTGGGTAAAACTTACAACACCTACCACCTGAAAGTCTTGTTCTATAATTTAATTATTTTAATTTACAAAAATACAAAAATAATATATCAGAGTAAGTCTATTGATAGCTTTGAAGGTATGCTCTGGTTGTGCACTGTTTACTATTGAAAGGGGAATCAAATATGTGATGCTTATGGTGTGACTATATTAAAATTCAACAAGTTCAGAAGCATGCGAGGAATAGAATAAAGACAAAAGATGACCCTTACTTATCCTAAAGATAGACAATGGTATATATGTGCTAGTTGGGGAGAGAATCCAGTCAGTAGATGGAGGATGTGGTAGTGGAAAAAAAAAAGACACAACGTTTTGGTTGAACGTTTAGCACTATATTTAACAAAGTGAAATTGTGAGTTAATAGCCTTGAATAAAATCCAAAAAATATTTTCAATTCATTGAAGATTATTTAGGAAAAACTTGAAAAATACAACTTGATAAGGATTCCAATAAAAGATTCATAAGCAATACAAGTTTCAGAATTTTTAGTATATTTTCCCTAAAAAGCCATTTGATTTAAATTAAAGAGAATTCTATTTACCTGCCACTTAAATAAGAGGAAATTATTTGGTTTTGTAATAAGTCAATAAAATAAATTAACATATCTTTAGAAAACAGATATGCACACTAATTTAAAAATAATAGTGCTTAAGCTGTTCAGCAAACATTTGTAAAATTCCTTGCCATCAGCTAGCTCTGGAGTTCTGCTAGGTGAGTAAGGCCATGTATGTTACTGCTCATAGTACTGACACAAAGCAATTGTCCCCTTCACATCCATTTTTTGCTGTTGATAGGTCATGCTATGTTGTTTAGAGATACATAGATGGCCCTACATGAAGGCCTTTTTTTGTGTGTATACGGGTGACTGTGATTTAACTTTCAAATAAGATGGCTCCTGATTTACAATGATTCAACTTACAATATATTTGGCAAAGATGTGAAAGTGAAAGTGATTCAGTAGAAACTGTACTTTGAATTTTGAATTTGGGTCTTTATAAAAAGGGCCAGTGACATGTGGTATGGTGCCGTCTTGTGATGCTGGGCCGGGGCAGTGAGCCACAGCTCCCAGTCAGCTAGAAGATTACAGGGGTGAACACCTGATATTCTTACAACCATTCTATATATAACCATTCTTCTTTTTTTTTAGTGTAATGTTTAATAAATTGCATGTGATATTTGATACTTTGTTATAAAATAGGCTTTGCTTAAGATGATTTTGCCCAAATGCAGGCAAATGTAAGTGTTCTGAGTATGTTGAAATAAGCTTAAGGTAAGCTATGATATTTGATAGTTTAGGGGTATTAAATGCATTTTCAGTTTTTTATGTGTTTCTCTGTACATAGCCCCCTTGTAAGCTGAGGAACATCTCTATATGTATATGTAGCCTTGGTATGGCTTACATATTATTGGCATGAAACATCTAGAACAGTACGTGTGCCATATAATTGTCTACAACATCCAACAAGTTTCTTGAAAACTTGTGCCAAAGGGGTTATGTCTTTAAGGATTCTTATTTCAGAAGGGTTCTCTCAAACGTAAGATTTTTCAGAAGTTAAGTGAAAATCTGACCAAACTAAACATTTTTCCATTTTCCCTACTGAGAAAAGATAGCTAAAATCTATCTGCCATTTTCAACACTGTACTCAACGATTGGAATTCTAATTTAAGAACAGATGATTTATATCAAAACCACATGTTGGCCTAATCTTATACAATATTCATAAATCTCACTCAGAGCCTTGGACATTTTTATTTGTTTAGTCTATATGGTACTACGGACATTCATCTTTTTTGACCTCATAGCTTCATGTATGTCTATACTTTTGAAAATACATGCATCATAGTTCCATTGTAAAATGTCTGGGTTATAAAATGTGCTATGCTATCACAATGGTAATAAGAGCATACAAATGACCTGATGTAATGAACTGGACCAGATTGCCAGATATCACATTTCATACCAGAAAGATTCAGTGGTAAGTTTTAAAATGGCCAGCTATACTTCGACTGAATTATAACTCATTTAACTTCTTTCTTTGTGTACAGTATTATACATTAGTCAGTATGAAAGTAAATAAGTACTTTGGAAGATGTAAATATGCTGTAATAAAAAATGTTTTTCTTCTTTCTTTTAGTCCTTTTTACTTGTAAGACTAGCCACAAATACCATGCCCCCCCCAAATAATTTGCAATCTAAATTTATCTCTAAATGAATTCATTGAACAGAAAAAAAAAATATATATATACACTTACAGTAGACATGTTCAAAAATAGTTACACAACAGCAGGGCCCTAAATGTAAGCAGTATAGTTTCTTTGTTTTGTTTTGTTTTTGTTCTTTAAAAAAAAAGAGGTTATGTGAAATATTGGAATTTTATTTCGAGGCCTATTATTTCAAGACAGTTAACCACACTTACGGTGTCAACAGCCTCTTGTTGGCAGTATGATTTTATTGGTTCCATGGAATAACAGCAAGAATTTATTATTGCTTCTTTCTTTTATTACACACACAGAAAAAAAAATGACACATTTGCCCAAACCATCCAGAATCATTTTAACCTATCAAAATTGATGGGAGGCCTTCACTGCCAAAGTCACTGCTGGGTTTTCACAATTCATTGCAGACAATCTGCTACTCCCATTATGATAAAGGAGAGAAGAGTCATAATCAGGGAAGAAAGCTAGATTAATACTTGTAATTATCATTGAATTATTTAGCCTGCTATAGGATTATTATTATTAGTGTCATTTGATAATTTTCTCTCATTTTATTAAACACAACTGTGAGTAATTACCCTACCTAATATTTCTCTGTATTGGCTGACTAGCTAGCAAACATTCATGAAAATATCCATTAGCCACACACATAAAATGCTGCATTATGATGCTGTTGAATCAGAACATACCACTACCTGTTCCTGTAGCTCTTTGAGGATTTGCAAATCAATTAATTATATGTTTCTTGGATTCTTCCTATACAATTAGAAAATTTATAATAGAGTCCATGAACATTATTAGTTTTACCATTTTAAACCAGCAATCACACTTTGATTTTTACAACAAAAGCAGAAATATAAACACACACATTTGGGTCAGTTTTCTGTTAGTCTGTCTGGACTTCAAAATTCTATTCCTCAAGATAATGCACACCAAAGTTCTGGATTAAACAAGAAATTAGATGGCACCTGAACACTTGGTTTAATATTCCCAAAAGGACTATGCAACCTATTTCTTACATTATGACATTGTTTTACAAAGATCCACACTTTTATAATGTACTAACATTCTTTTTAATCATGATTAAAAATCAAACATAAAAATTTCTACTTTTTGCTTTTGCCCCCTCCATTTAGAACTTATTTATAGCCTGATAATTCAAATGTCCCTATGTTTATGAAAATCTGGACAGAAATAGCTCTAAGATCCCATTCAGAACTTGATATTAATCTAAGTCTTTTGGCTCCATTTATCCTGAGAGCAAAGAGTAGGACAAAGGATTTGAGTACTGTTAGTTTATCTGGGTGATTATCCAAGGTAGAAAAGAATGGGAAAGTGATACAGTGAAGAAACAACTTTGTCAAAGAGGTACATTGTTGATATAATTGTTGTGGATAGAAAATGAAGGCTTGCTTTTACTGAAAGGTCCTGAGAAACTTCTTTAAGTTGTCCTCATGAAGACCTGAAAACTGACAATTTTATCTATGGCTCTTATTTCCACTTCACTGAGAGCTGTCCTCAGAGGACATTAACTCTCCTACACTTTTGGGTTGTGTTGGAGACATTCTAAAATGAGAGAGAGAACACGAGATGCTATCAGTGTTAAGTAACTGCAATTTCCCATGGAACTATCCACCACAGGTTTGGCTATAATCAAGTGTTGGGCCTTGATATCAGAGGGATTTGAGGCAGTATTATTTTAGGTTAATCATTATAGCTGAAATTTCCAAAAACTTCAACTGATGAAACTTTGATTATAAATCTATAAATATAACAATAAATCTACAGTATTCAAATTATTATCATAGAAATACACAGACAAAGCATCAATTGATTAATATTTAAATGTTACAAAATACTGAACAGAAAGGATTTGGTCATAGAACAACGTGTAAGAAGTAGAACTTAGGTTTAGGTTAGAACTCAGGATGCATTTGAGACTCAGTTAAGAAATTGAATGGAGGGACGCCTGGGTGGCTCAGTGGGTTAAGCCACTGTCTTTGGCTCAGGTCATGATCCCAGGGTCCTGGGACCAAGCCCCAAGTCGGGCTCTCTACTAAGCAGGAAGCCTGCTTCCTCCTCTCTCTCTGCCTACCTCTCTGCCTGCTTGTCATCTCTCTCTGTCAAATAAATAAATAAAATCTTTAAAAAAAAGAAATTGAATGGATGTCTGACTATCTTCTAGGTTTGCTAAAAATCAGTGACTTTGTATTCACGTGTGGCTATGCAGGAATTTTTAACTTTCTCTAAGAAGTTATTAGATTTGATTATATAATGGCAGTAAAGGATGGGGAAAAGCAAAGTACAAACCCCATAAAGACAAAGACACTGAGTATGAGAAAAGAGTAATAGATAAGAAGAATCAATGCATTTGAGGAAAATGGGAATTGAAATACACAATGATTGTTGTTTTTTTTAGATCGAGAAAACAAAACTAGCTTGCAAGAAGGAAATAACAGAAGACATGTTGTGATGTGATACAGAATCCCGGACAAGGCACCTTATTTATGAACAAAGAAACAGTGTGCAATATTTAAATAAATTTAAATAAATTCCTATTTATTTTATATATTTATAAATTTAAATAAATTCCTATTTATTTATTATTAAAGAAATTCCTCTAACAAACAGTATGTTTTGAAGGTTGCTAGCAGGAAAGTGTTGTACTTCATGGAAGTAATCAGACAATATGATCTAAAAGTCTGCTTTCAAGGGCGCCTGGGTGGCTCAGTGGGTTAAAATTCTGCTTTCAAGAAGCTATAACAGTAAGTACTGAGCATTAGCTATTATATGCTATGGATGAATAACTGAAATCTACATTTGAAACTAATGGTACACTATATGTTAACTAATTGAATTTTAAAAAGTTAATAAAAAAACACTATTTTGTAAAACAATATTCCCAACAGGCTCTTTTGCTTTAAAATACTCACTCTGTAATGAGAGTCATTACTTTTGTCCAGCAAATTCTTACATCACTGTTTATCCCTTCCCTGCTTTATCCCTTCCCAGTATCAATAAAGGCTCACTTGGATTACCTAGAAGCCATGAGAAAGCTTGTAATAGATCTGGCTGGTTTTCACCAGCAATTTGACCACCATGTGCACAGGGAAGTCTATTGATAAAGGCTTTATTGCAATAAGTTGCAAATACATGGATGATTTTGAATTCTCTTTCTTGAGGTCTTGTTTCATGATAATAAATTTAGGGTGGCTTATTGGAATGGATGTTATTAACATATTTTCATAGTTCTAAGTACATGGAATTGTAAAATAGATTAATGAATGTGGCATTACTGACAACCGTCCTCATTTTGAAATCAAATTACAGTGTACTGAGCTGAGGAGGCAAAGCAGATTTGGGATTATGAGTGAAATAATTTTAAAAAGTCTTAGGGGTATGATCAGACTATTGGGTAATTCAGTAGAAAAATATCAACTGATTGAGATTCTGTGTTCCCTGATTTCAGAGAGACGTTAAGATAAATAAGTAGCACAAGGAGACTAGGAAGCCAAACATAAGTGATACTTTTGTGCCAGGGTGTGTATACATCTGTTTATCTTCTTGCTTTACCACTAAGGTTGCTCCTAGAGGAGAGTTTAAATATGTGTTGGAGCTAATCTCTGTGGATTACACAAGAAACCACGTCCTACAGCTCTCCCTGAAACACCGCTTATGATTTCAATGTAATTTGGTTTTTGCATTTTTAGAAATAACAAAATACTTTGCAAACTCATCTACCTTATTACCACCACAAGTGAGTCAGCTGACTCCACATTTTAACACAGTGACAGTCACAGAGGAATGGAGGAGTGAGTAGAGTTATCGATATCTGTGCTTTAAAGAAGTATGACAGGATAGCAGCTATTTCCAGGAACCAAAACATGGGTCTGCAGCTGTGCAGGAAAAGTGATGGAATAAATGACTCATTTCAGAGGAGTTCTATAACATATTAGTTCTATAATGTATCTTCAGCACCCAATTACCCGCTTTGATCTAAAGATAAGGATTTACAGTTAAGATCCCATTTATGATTCGTCTGGTAGGGTCTGAATCATGTTTACTATTGTTTTGACTATTACTTGAAACCTATAGTAGTACTTGGGATATGTGTTGTGTATTCTGTGAACATGTGCTATTTTTAGATTAGATAATTCCTGTCTCGAACCCCTGTTAATTTGTTTGCTTTTGTTTATTTGATAGTGCTTTCAGTAAATGTATATATCTGAAAAATTGCAAAGCCATTATTAAAATAAGTTATTATTATATATAGCATGGAATTGCACATTCCTCCTTTAAATCCGACAGAGCTTCACCATATCCTTAACAATTTGGGAAAAACACGCTATTATTTTTCTTCATAAAATTTCTCCTGTTAGGCTGTGATGGTTGTCATCAGCAGTAACTCCTCTGAAGGCTTTGTCAAAAGAGTTGAAAAAAATTGGAAAGGTGTGAATGAAGCTGTTTGCTGAATATAAAGAAAAGAGCATTGAAGTACAATTCACACTCTTACTTCTCCTTCTATGCTTTCAGATGTTTGACATTTGAAAATTTTGCTTCTAGAAGAGATGCCCTATATAATTCTTACTTTAAGGAGCAAGTTGCTTTTATAATTTTTTTTATTATTCTACCATTCAAGTATTTCCATTTAAATTAAATTCAAAACCATTTAAAAAAATAAAAAGTGCAGCCAGTATTCAATTCCTGGGCTAAATAATTTTAGAAAGCTTTGTGTTATTGAACCTACGGGGTATTTCTGTAGTTTTAACTCTTTCTTTCTGTGATTTTTCCCATTAGTCACATAAGTGACTGCAATATAAGAGACATTGAGGATAAAGGACTGAATAGAACAATCCTTGGCCTCATGAAGTTGAGAATCTAGCAAGGGAGTCAAATAATTCAATCATACAGAGACAATTTATTGAGTGCCTGGCCTAAGATGAGCACAGCAAAACCCCATCCCAGAGGAATCATTTTTTTTAAGAGTTCTACCTTTTTTTTTTCAAGATTTTATTTATTTATTTGACAGAGAGAGTAGGCAGAGAGGCAGGCAGAGAGAGAGAGGAGGAAGCAGGCTCCCTGCTGAGCAGAGAGCCCGATGCGGGACTCAATCCCAGGACTCTGAGATCATGACCTGAGCCGAAGGCAGCGGCTTAACCCACTGAGCCACCCAGGTGCCCCCCAGAGGAATCATTTTAATGGGAGAGATAGATAATAGGGAAGCCAACTTTAAAAAGAAAAAAAATCGTACTGGTTTTTCTTTAATAGTGATGCATATTTGAACTAAATAAGCACATTTTAATAAGAGCAGTGATTGAGAAGAGTTTTTGTAACTGAGTGGTCCGAAAGGGCCTCTCTGAAAAAGTCTGTTTTGAACAGATTTCTGAATAATATCAGCCAGGAAGCTGCGTAAAAATCTCAGGGATGGGTGATTTTTCCAGTCAAAAAACTGTAAAGGCTCCAAAGTCACAATACAGCTGTAAGTTTCTCTAATAAAGTAACTTTCTACAAAGAATGAGAAGAAATAACTAACCCAGGTTTGAAAGAAAAGGGACAGACTTTCTATGGAATTCATATTTAATTAAAGCTCTAAAGGACAAAAATACAATAGAGCAAAATTCTGGTCCCGCTGATATACCTAATGAAAGTTCATAAACAAGGTGTGGGTAGCAAAGAGTGTGTGGGAATGTTGGTAAGGACAGTGGGGAAGAGTCATCCGTGAACATGTTCTTAAATGAAGCAATTCTTGTGTTGTTTTAAAGGGTAACTTGGAGTTTGCCTAAGTGATTAGAGAAGGATGCCTCGGCTTATGGAAGTTCAAAGCCATAAAGATGTGATAAACTACTGCAGATATTTTCATGTATATTTGTTGTTGCTTCTAGTAATGGTGATCTAAAAACTTTTACTTAAGACAACTTAAAAATCCAGACAAAATAGCTTTTAAAGTTAAAAATATCAGAATGATTATAAAAATAAGTGAGGGATTACTGGGCCAATACGAAACACAATGAGAGCCTAGAGATATATGCCCTGAAGCCATTTTAGCTATGAGAGCATTAGAAACTGCTAAAACACACTGAGCTGTGTTTTTAATAGACACTTGATACTAGAGAAAAAAAATTCAAAATCCAGCAGCAATCAAATTTGAGGACTTTGGTACAACCCAAATTTAAGTTGAGATCCCCAAAGCACAAGGAGAAGCAGAAATAAGACTAGAGCCTACCTTGCCTTCTGTGTAAACTGAGAAAGTCAACCACTGAATTTGGAGTATGATTGTCTTGTAGAGTCTCAGATATAAGAGAAAATCCTGCCAAGGAGGACCATACCATTATTATAGCTCTTAATTATTCCTACTCAATAAGAGTTTCAAATATAATGTCTTGAACATACCAAAATGTAACAAAGCACACAAAGAAAAACCATTAACAAGATTTGATAGACAAAATGGGATTAAGTATGATATTAAAATGATCAATAAAGATTGTAAAATGGCTTGAGTACTCTGCTCAAAGAAATGAGAGGGGAAGCAAATTGAACAAAAAACTGAAACTAAAAAATGATATTGAGAAAGATTTTATAAATGAACCAAATGGATACTCTAGAACTTTAAAGATATGACAGCCAATTTAAGATACCACAGGGGTGCCTCCAATTCTTTTTTCTTTTTTTTTTAACACCTTAATTTTATTTTATTTCTTTCATTTTGGCTCAGGTCATGATGTCAGGGTTGTGAAATAGAGCCCAGAGATGGGCTCTGTGCTGAGCCTGGAGCCTGCTTAAGATTCTTTTCCCTTCTTTTTCTATCCCTTCCTGCGCTCTCACTCGCTCGCTCTCTCTTGCTTGCAAATAAATAAATAAATAGATAGATAATAGACAAAGCAAAATAAAAGCAGATTATGAAAATAAATATAAAGTTTTTGAAATGAAAGCAAGTTCAAAATAAAATAGAGAAGACCTACACAGCTAAAAGTTCATTCAGGAAATCTATTATTAAAGAAGTCAGTATGACACAATGTTAAGATATCAAAAGATTGGAGCATGTACTTTACAGAAAGGGTAATCCAAATGGCCACTCATAGGTAAAAGCTGTTTATCTTTATTATGAATCTGGAATTAAATTAAATTAAATTAAAAATAAATTAAAACCTAGAATGGCATACTATTACACACTTACCATATTGGGAAACAGTAAAAATGTCTTGCAAGAATGTGAAAGAATGACAGTGCCCATAATAAAAACATTTGAGGTAGGTTGGACAAAATTTAGAAGACTTAAAAATTAAAAAAAAATTTGGTCCATTCCTGGAAATACAACATTGAATTAAATGAATATTTTCACCAGGATATGAAAACAGATGATTATAGTTATTTCATTCATAACGGCAGATCAGCAGTGGTCTATTTGCACAATGTTACATTAAATAAGAGAGAATATTAACAAACTGGGAGAAGGGGCTAGGTTGTTATCATAAACAGATCTTCTATGGTGCTGATTATGTTCTATTTCTCAAAATCTTTAAGTTAAAAAATTTTCAAATTTATATCTAAATAGATAGATAGATAGATGATAGATAGACAGATATCCCAGAAGCTGCAATGCTAGGCTAAGACCAGGCTTTAAAGGGCTTTTCTATATTCTACTAAATACTTTAAACCATTCATTATATCATAGCTCAGAGTTCGAATCTCCATTTGTTTCCTCAGTTTTCTAATATTTATCTTAAGGTGACCTGATGCAGACTTTTGATGACCTTTGTCTAAATATTTCTATTTTAACAAAGTCCTTTTTAATACTCAGAGACTAAAACTTAGAAAAACACTCTGATTTTTATCTCACTAGAGTGGAAAATATATGGTTACCCATTAACTAATGATATCCATGTCTACATTAGCTCCATGACATTTTTAATTCTTGGGAGCTTTTGGTTAAATGAATTTTTTAAAGCTTCCTTTAAATGAAGCTTTAAGCCATCACCACATGAATAAAATTAAAGAACTAAATGAAAACAGGCCAAGTATTTACAGAGTAATAGAATGTGCAGTGGAAAGAGTACAATTCTGAAATCATAAAGCCTAAATTAGTGTGATGCATCTTTACTAGCCATGTAATCATAAACCAGTTATCTAAATGTGTTAGCCGCAGTTTTTTCACCCATGAAATGGTGATGATAATACTTATTATGCAGAATTGTTGTGTGGATGTAATGAAGCATGGAGCATGAGAGTCTCATATTCCATGCTAAAATGATAGCTATTTTTATACTTATAATAATTCTAATAATAGTAATTAAATTGTTCAAAATGATAATATTCATTTATATTGAGGCATTGTATTGACTATTCATAGACACATTTACCAAAATAAATTTCATTTTACTTTACCCCCTCTGAGGCTATATATTCCTTAATTCAATATGAATCTTATTATGAATAATAATTATCATGATAAATATGCTGGTTTTTCTTCTATTTATTTTTAGGGAAGTATCCTTTACTGTTGAACATAAAGAAACTTAAGCAAGTCTGTCTTATTCAAAATTTGCATGCTGCTTTCTTATGAAACTAGATTATAGAGTTGTATGAAATAAATTCATGCAGTTAAGACATTTATGTTTGGAAAACTGGGTGGTCAGTTTAGTATTTCAAAAGAAGATTTTAAATTTAAACCTTAAAACTGAGCTCTTTCAGCCTTATTTATAGACCATCCTTCATGCTTCATAAGTATTCCTTCATTGTAAACTAACTAATAGTGTTTGTCACAGTGTATATAACTAAAATGGATTTTGTATTCTATTATTTCAGAGTTAGTTGCAGTTTCTACTTCCTTACTTCCTCTTTTGAAAAATAGATTAATTCTACAAAAGGTTATTTCCAGCTTTATTGAAAAATAATTGACATATTATAATTTGTAAATTTAAGAAATGATTTCTTATAACACTGCAAACTTTTAATATTGTGTAAATTTTGTACCATTTGATAAATTGGTATACATCTGCATTGCAATATAATCTACATAAAAATGTTAATACATCTACTATCTCATATAGTTGCCTCTGTTTTTTATGCATGTATTGTAAGGAATTTTAAGATCTACTCTCTTAGCAACTTTTATGTATATAGTACAGTAGAGATAAACTTCAGAGGTCTTGTGGGTTTTGTTCCAGACCGCCTCAATAAAGTGATTATTTCAATAAACTAAGTCAAATCATTATTATTATTTTTTAGTTTCCCAGTGCAAAAAATTAATTATGTTTCCCAGTGCATATAAAAAATAAACACTATACTGTACTGTTCAAAAGCATTATGTCTTTAAAGAAAAACAATGTATATACCTTAAGTAAACTAGTTCTGAGTTTTTAGTGGGTCATAAATACTGATCACAGATCACCATAACAAATACAATAATAATGAAAAAACTTGAAATATTGCAAGAATTACCAACATGTGACAGAGAGACACAAAATGAACAAATGGTGTTAGAAAAATGGTGGCAGCAGACCTCTTTTATACAAGATTGCTATAAACTTTCAACTTGTAAGAATGTGATATATGCAAAATTTAATAAAGGGAAGCACAATAAAAAATGTATGTATATTTTATTAACTATGATCATCATGCTGTACATTAGATCCCCAGAACTTTTTCCTATTATAGTTGCAAGTTTGTACCCTTTGACCACCTTATTCCACCCCAGGTTCACCCCTTGTCAACTCAACTCTAAGTTTCCATTAGTTTGCTTTTTCTTCAGATTCTGTATGTAAGGGATATCGTAATACATAAATTAAAAAATATATAAAATCTTTGAAATATTTCACTTAGTATAATACCTTCAAGATCCATCCATGGTATTGTAAATGGCAGTATTTCTTAATTTTTCGTGGTTAAGTAGTATTCCATAGTATATATTTACCATACTTATTTTATTCATTCATCCATTAATGGATACTGAAGTTATTTCCATCTCTTGCTTAGAGTTAATAATTTTATAATGAACATAAGAGTGCAGAGATGTCTTCGAATAGTGACTTCGTTTCCTTTAGCTATATCCCTAGAAGTGGGATTACTGAATCATATGGTAATTTTACTTTTAATAGTATGAATAGTCTCCATACTGTTTTCCATACAAATTTATATCCCTATCACAGTGCATAAGTTCCCCATTTTCCCCAATATTTACCAGAATTTGTTAGTTTTAATTTTTTGGTAGTATATATTCTAATAGGTAGTAATATCTTGCTGTGTTTTTCAGAGGTAAACAAAAACAACAACATAATGACTTTGCCCTGAGTTTTTTACGTTGAGCACTTTTTATTGCTCCTGTTGGTCATTTATATAACTTTTTTGAAAAAAAAGTCTATTGAGATCCTTTTGCTATTTTTTTAATTATATATTTTTTTCTTTTTGTATCTGTTAGTTATTAACCTCTTTTCAGATATAAGTTTTGTAAGTATTTTCTTTCATTCTGTGGATTGTGTTTTCATTCCCCCCTTTTTTTTGGCAATGCAGAAAATTTAGTTTGATGTAATACCATTTATTTATTTTTGCTTGTGTTTTTGGTCTGGTATCCAAAAAACTATTGGCAAGACCAATGTCAAGGAGAATTTTTCCTATGTTTTCCTTTAGGAAATTTAGTTTCATGCATCACATTTAAGTTTTTAATCTATTTCAAGTTAAGATTTATGAGTGATATAAGGTTCCAGTTTCATACTGTTTATGTGACTATTCAGTTTTAAATATCATTTACTGAACAGACTATCTTTACCCATTACATATGTTGGCCCATGTCAAATATTAGGTGACTGTATGAAAGGATTTATTTCTGGACTCTCAATTCTGTTCTACTTGTTTATTGGTCTGTTTTATGCCAGTATACTTTATTGTTTTGAGCATGAGGGCTTTGTAGTATAGTTTCAAATCAAGAGTGTAATTTCGCTTCTTCTTTCTTTCTCAGAACTGCTTTGATTATTTGTTGTCTTTTATGGTCTCATATAAATTTTAGGATTCTTTACTTACTTCTGTAAAAACACAATATTGGATTTTTTAAAAGATTATTTATTTATTTATTTGAGAGAGAGAGATGACAAGCAGGCAGAGAGGCAGGCAGACAGAGAAGAGGTAGCAGCTTCCTGCTGAGCAGAGAGGCTGATGCGGGGCTCGATCCCAGGACCCTGGGATCATGACCTGAGCCGTAGGCAGCAGCTTAACCCACTGAGCCACCCAGGTGCCCCTAACATTGGATTTTTGATAGGAATTGAATTTACAGATGGTTTTCGGATCTCCCTGATATGATAAAGTGGAGATGCAACATAGGCTGTTTCGGGCGTACGAAAAGAAAAATAAAAGAAGATGGGATTGGGAGGGAGACAAACCATAAAAGACTGAATCTCACAAAACAGACTGAGGGTTGCTGGGGGGAGGTGTGTTGGGAGAGGATGGTGGGGGTATGGACATTGGGGAGGGCAGGTGCTATGGTGAGTGATGGTGAGTGCTGTGAAATGTGTAAACCTGGTGATTCACAGACCTGTACCCCTAGGGATAAAAACACATTATATGTTTAAAAAAATTTTAAAAAAATAATTTAAAAAATCCATTAAAGAAAAAACACATATTGCAAGCCCAGAGCTAATCTCATATTCAACCAAAAAAGTTTGAAAGTTTTCCCCTTAAAGATCAGAAAAAAGACAAGTGTGTCCACTTTCACTACTCTCATTTGACATAGTACTGGATGTCCTAGCCAGAGAAACAAGGAACACAAAGAAATAAGAGACTCCAAATTAAAAAAAAAAAAGGAAGAAGTAAAATTTTCTTTTTTTGGATAACATGAACTTACATGTAAAAAAATCCTAAAAACTTCATAAAAATTTTTGAATAAACAAATTTAGTAAAGCTGCCAAATACAAGATCAATATATAGAAGACAAGAATTTTGTTTTGTTTCGTTTTTTTAATAGTTTTTCATGTCATCCTTGCTCAGTGATCACGCTAATCTTCTCTGCATCATTCCAATTTTAGTATATGTGCTGCCAAAGTAAGCACAAGACAGGAGCATTTTAACACTCTAATGATGAACTATCTGAAAAAATAAAGAAAATCTAATTCACACTAGCATCAAAACTAATATAATACTTAGGATAAGATTTAACTAAGACTATGAAAGATCTGTACCCCATAATCTATGACATTGATAAAGAAATTGAAGGAGACACAAATGGAAAGATAGCTCATATTTATGAATGGTAAGAATTAACATTGTTAAAATGTCCATACTACCGAAAACCATCTGTAAATTCAATTCCTATCAAAAATCCAATGTTAGGGGCACCTGGGTGGCTCAGTGGGTTAAGCTGCTGCCTACGGCTCAGGTCATGATCCCAGGGTCCTGGGATCAAGCCCCGCATCAGCCTCTCTGCTCAGCAGGAAGCTGCTACCTCTTCTCTGTCTGCCTGCCTCTCTGCCTGCTTGTCATCTCTCTCTCTCAAATAAATAAATAAATAATCTTTTAAAAAATCCAATATTGTGTTTTTACAGAAGTAAGTAAAGAATCCTAAAATTTATATGAGACCATAAAAGACAACAAATAATCAAAGCAGTTCTGAGAAAGAAAGAAGAAGCGAAATTACACTCTTGATTTGAAACTATACTACAAAGCCCTCATGCTCAAAACAATAAAGTATACTGGCATAAAACAGACCAATAAACAAGTAGAACAGAATTGAGAGTCCAGAAATAAATCCTTTCATACAGTCACCTAATATTTGACATGGGCCAACATATGTAATGGGTAAAGATAGTCTGTTCAGTAAATGATATTTAAAACTGAATAGTCACATAAACAGTATGAAACTGGAACCTTATATCACTCATAAATCTTAACTTGAAATAGATTAAAAACTTAAATGTGATGCATGAAACTAAATTTCCTAAAGGAAAACATAGGAAAAATTCTCCTTGACATTGGTCTTGCCAATAGTTTTTTGGATACCAGACCAAAAACACAAGCAAAAATAAATAAATGGTATTACATCAAACTAAATTTTCTGCATTGCCAAAAAAAAGGGGGGAATGAAAACACAATCCACAGAATGAAAGAAAATACTTACAAAACTTATATCTGAAAAGAGGTTAATAACTAACAGATACAAAAAGAAAAAAATATATAATTAAAAAAATAGCAAAAGGATCTCAATAGACTTTTTTTTCAAAAAAGTTATATAAATGACCAACAGGAGCAATAAAAAGTGCTCAACGTAAAAAACTCAGGGCAAAGTCATTATGTTGTTGTTTTTGTTTACCTCTGAAAAACACAGCAAGATATTACTACCTATTAGAATATATACTACCAAAAAATTAAAACTAACAAATTCTGGTAAATATTGGGGAAAATGGGGAACTTATGCACTGTGATAGGGATATAAATTTGTATGGAAAACAGTATGGAGACTATTCATACTATTAAAAGTAAAATTACCATATGATTCAGTAATCCCACTTCTAGGGATATAGCTAAAGGAAACGAAGTCACTATTCGAAGACATCTCTGCACTCTTATGTTCATTATAAAATTATTAACTCTAAGCAAGAGATGGAAATAACTTCAGTATCCATTAATGGATGAATGAATAAAATAAGTATGGTAAATATATACTATGGAATACTACTTAACCACGAAAAATTAAGAAATACTGCCATTTACAATACCATGGATGGATCTTGAAGGTATTATACTAAGTGAAATATTTCAAAGATTTTATATATTTTTTAATTTATGTATTACGATATCCCTTACATACAGAATCTGAAGAAAAAGCAAACTAATGGAAACTTAGAGTTGAGTTGACAAGGGGTGAACCTGGGGTGGAATAAGGTGGTCAAAGGGTACAAACTTGCAACTATAATAGGAAAAAGTTCTGGGGATCTAATGTACAGCATGATGATCATAGTTAATAAAATATACATACATTTTTTATTGTGCTTCCCTTTATTAAATTTTGCATATATCACATTCTTACAAGTTGAAAGTTTATAGCAATCTTGTATAAAAGAGGTCTGCTGCCACCATTTTTCTAACACCATTTGTTCATTTTGTGTCTCTCTGTCACATGTTGGTAATTCTTGCAATATTTCAAGTTTTTTCATTATTATTGTATTTGTTATGGTGATCTGTGATCAGTATTTATGACCCACTAAAAACTCAGAACTAGTTTACTTAAGGTATATACATTGTTTTTCTTTAAAGACATAATGCTTTTGAACAGTACAGTATAGTGTTTATTTTTTATATGCACTGGGAAACATAATTAATTTTTTGCACTGGGAAACTAAAAAATAATAATAATGATTTGACTTAGTTTATTGAAATAATCACTTTATTGAGGCGGTCTGGAACAAAACCCACAAGACCTCTGAAGTTTATCTCTACTGTACTATATACATAAAAGTTGCTAAGAGAGTAGATCTTAAAATTCCTTACAATACATGCATAAAAAACAGAGGCAACTATATGAGATAGTAGATGTATTAACATTTTTATGTAGATTATATTGCAATGCAGATGTATACCAATTTATCAAATGGTACAAAATTTACACAATATTAAAAGTTTGCAGTGTTATAAGAAATCATTTCTTAAATTTACAAATTATAATATGTCAATTATTTTTCAATAAAGCTGGAAATAACCTTTTGTAGAATTAATCTATTTTTCAAAAGAGGAAGTAAGGAAGTAGAAACTGCAACTAACTCTGAAATAATAGAATACAAAATCCATTTTAGTTATATACACTGTGACAAACACTATTAGTTAGTTTACAATGAAGGAATACTTATGAAGCATGAAGGATGGTCTATAAATAAGGCTGAAAGAGCTCAGTTTTAAGGTTTAAATTTAAAATCTTCTTTTGAAATACTAAACTGACCACCCAGTTTTCCAAACATAAATGTCTTAACTGCATGAATTTATTTCATACAACTCTATAATCTAGTTTCATAAGAAAGCAGCATGCAAATTTTGAATAAGACAGACTTGCTTAAGTTTCTTTATGTTCAACAGTAAAGGATACTTCCCTAAAAATAAATAGAAGAAAAACCAGCATATTTATCATGATAATTATTATTCATAATAAGATTCATATTGAATTAAGGAATATATAGCCTCAGAGGGGGTAAAGTAAAATGAAATTTATTTTGGTAAATGTGTCTATGAATAGTCAATACAATGCCTCAATATAAATGAATATTATCATTTTGAACAATTTAATTACTATTATTAGAATTATTATAAGTATAAAAATAGCTATCATTTTAGCATGGAATATGAGACTCTCATGCTCCATGCTTCATTACATCCACACAACAATTCTGCATAATAAGTATTATCATCACCATTTCATGGGTGAAAAAACTGCGGCTAACACATTTAGATAACTGGTTTATGATTACATGGCTAGTAAAGATGCATCACACTAATTTAGGCTTTATGATTTCAGAATTGTACTCTTTCCACTGCACATTCTATTACTCTGTAAATACTTGGCCTGTTTTCATTTAGTTCTTTAATTTTATTCATGTGGTGATGGCTTAAAGCTTCATTTAAAGGAAGCTTTAAAAAATTCATTTAACCAAAAGCTCCCAAGAATTAAAAATGTCATGGAGCTAATGTAGACATGGATATCATTAGTTAATGGGTAACCATATATTTTCCACTCTAGTGAGATAAAAATCAGAGTGTTTTTCTAAGTTTTAGTCTCTGAGTATTAAAAAGGACTTTGTTAAAATAGAAATATTTAGACAAAGGTCATCAAAAGTCTGCATCAGGTCACCTTAAGATAAATATTAGAAAACTGAGGAAACAAATGGAGATTCGAACTCTGAGCTATGATATAATGAATGGTTTAAAGTATTTAGTAGAATATAGAAAAGCCCTTTAAAGCCTGGTCTTAGCCTAGCATTGCAGCTTCTGGGATATCTGTCTATCTATCATCTATCTATCTATCTATTTAGATATAAATTTGAAAATTTTTTAACTTAAAGATTTTGAGAAATAGAACATAATCAGCACCATAGAAGATCTGTTTATGATAACAACCTAGCCCCTTCTCCCAGTTTGTTAATATTCTCTCTTATTTAATGTAACATTGTGCAAATAGACCACTGCTGATCTGCCGTTATGAATGAAATAACTATAATCATCTGTTTTCATATCCTGGTGAAAATATTCATTTAATTCAATGTTGTATTTCCAGGAATGGACCAAATTTTTTTTTAATTTTTAAGTCTTCTAAATTTTGTCCAACCTACCTCAAATGTTTTTATTATGGGCACTGTCATTCTTTCACATTCTTGCAAGACATTTTTACTGTTTCCCAATATGGTAAGTGTGTAATAGTATGCCATTCTAGGTTTTAATTTATTTTTAATTTAATTTAATTTAATTCCAGATTCATAATAAAGATAAACAGCTTTTACCTATGAGTGGCCATTTGGATTACCCTTTCTGTAAAGTACATGCTCCAATCTTTTGATATCTTAACATTGTGTCATACTGACTTCTTTAATAATAGATTTCCTGAATGAACTTTTAGCTGTGTAGGTCTTCTCTATTTTATTTTGAACTTGCTTTCATTTCAAAAACTTTATATTTATTTTCATAATCTGCTTTTATTTTGCTTTGTCTATTATCTATCTATTTATTTATTTATTTGCAAGCAAGAGAGAGCGAGCGAGTGAGAGCGCAGGAAGGGATAGAAAAAGAAGGGAAAAGAATCTTAAGCAGGCTCCAGGCTCAGCACAGAGCCCATCTCTGGGCTCTATTTCACAACCCTGACATCATGACCTGAGCCAAAATGAAAGAAATAAAATAAAATTAAGGTGTTAAAAAAAAAAGAAAAAAGAATTGGAGGCACCCCTGTGGTATCTTAAATTGGCTGTCATATCTTTAAAGTTCTAGAGTATCCATTTGGTTCATTTATAAAATCTTTCTCAATATCATTTTTTAGTTTCAGTTTTTTGTTCAATTTGCTTCCCCTCTCATTTCTTTGAGCAGAGTACTCAAGCCATTTTACAATCTTTATTGATCATTTTAATATCATACTTAATCCCATTTTGTCTATCAAATCTTGTTAATGGTTTTTCTTTGTGTGCTTTGTTACATTTTGGTATGTTCAAGACATTATATTTGAAACTCTTATTGAGTAGGAATAATTAAGAGCTATAATAATGGTATGGTCCTCCTTGGCAGGATTTTCTCTTATATCTGAGACTCTACAAGACAATCATACTCCAAATTCAGTGGTTGACTTTCTCAGTTTACACAGAAGGCAAGGTAGGCTCTAGTCTTATTTCTGCTTCTCCTTGTGCTTTGGGGATCTCAACTTAAATTTGGGTTGTACCAAAGTCCTCAAATTTGATTGCTGCTGGATTTTGAATTTTTTTTCTCTAGTATCAAGTGTCTATTAAAAACACAGCTCAGTGTGTTTTAGCAGTTTCTAATGCTCTCATAGCTAAAATGGCTTCAGGGCATATATCTCTAGGCTCTCATTGTGTTTCGTATTGGCCCAGTAATCCCTCACTTATTTTTATAATCATTCTGATATTTTTAACTTTAAAAGCTATTTTGTCTGGATTTTTAAGTTGTCTTAAGTAAAAGTTTTTAGATCACCATTACTAGAAGCAACAACAAATATACATGAAAATATCTGCAGTAGTTTATCACATCTTTATGGCTTTGAACTTCCATAAGCCGAGGCATCCTTCTCTAATCACTTAGGCAAACTCCAAGTTACCCTTTAAAACAACACAAGAATTGCTTCATTTAAGAACATGTTCACGGATGACTCTTCCCCACTGTCCTTACCAACATTCCCACACACTCTTTGCTACCCACACCTTGTTTATGAACTTTCATTAGGTATATCAGCGGGACCAGAATTTTGCTCTATTGTATTTTTGTCCTTTAGAGCTTTAATTAAATATGAATTCCATAGAAAGTCTGTCCCTTTTCTTTCAAACCTGGGTTAGTTATTTCTTCTCATTCTTTGTAGAAAGTTACTTTATTAGAGAAACTTACAGCTGTATTGTGACTTTGGAGCCTTTACAGTTTTTTGACTGGAAAAATCACCCATCCCTGAGATTTTTACGCAGCTTCCTGGCTGATATTATTCAGAAATCTGTTCAAAACAGACTTTTTCAGAGAGGCCCTTTCGGACCACTCAGTTACAAAAACTCTTCTCAATCACTGCTCTTATTAAAATGTGCTTATTTAGTTCAAATATGCATCACTATTAAAGAAAAACCAGTACGATTTTTTTTCTTTTTAAAGTTGGCTTCCCTATTATCTATCTCTCCCATTAAAATGATTCCTCTGGGGGGCACCTGGGTGGCTCAGTGGGTTAAGCCGCTGCCTTCGGCTCAGGTCATGATCTCAGAGTCCTGGGATTGAGTCCCGCATCGGGCTCTCTGCTCAGCAGGGAGCCTGCTTCCTCCTCTCTCTCTCTGCCTGCCTCTCTGCCTACTCTCTCTGTCAAATAAATAAATAAAATCTTGAAAAAAAAAAGGTAGAACTCTTAAAAAAAATGATTCCTCTGGGATGGGGTTTTGCTGTGCTCATCTTAGGCCAGGCACTCAATAAATTGTCTCTGTATGATTGAATTATTTGACTCCCTTGCTAGATTCTCAACTTCATGAGGCCAAGGATTGTTCTATTCAGTCCTTTATCCTCAATGTCTCTTATATTGCAGTCACTTATGTGACTAATGGGAAAAATCACAGAAAGAAAGAGTTAAAACTACAGAAATACCCCGTAGGTTCAATAACACAAAGCTTTCTAAAATTATTTAGCCCAGGAATTGAATACTGGCTGCACTTTTTATTTTTTTAAATGGTTTTGAATTTAATTTAAATGGAAATACTTGAATGGTAGAATAATAAAAAAAATTATAAAAGCAACTTGCTCCTTAAAGTAAGAATTATATAGGGCATCTCTTCTAGAAGCAAAATTTTCAAATGTCAAACATCTGAAAGCATAGAAGGAGAAGTAAGAGTGTGAATTGTACTTCAATGCTCTTTTCTTTATATTCAGCAAACAGCTTCATTCACACCTTTCCAATTTTTTTCAACTCTTTTGACAAAGCCTTCAGAGGAGTTACTGCTGATGACAACCATCACAGCCTAACAGGAGAAATTTTATGAAGAAAAATAATAGCGTGTTTTTCCCAAATTGTTAAGGATATGGTGGACCTCTGTCGGATTCAAAGGAGGAATGTGCAATTCCATGCTATATATAATAATAACTTATTTTAATAATGGCTTTGCAATTTTTCAGATATATCCATTTACTGAAAGCACTATCAAATAAACAAAAGCAAACAAATTAACAGGGGTTCGAGACAGGAATTATCTAATCTAAAAATAGCACATGTTCACAGAATACACAACACATATCCCAAGTACTACTATAGGTTTCAAGTAATAGTCAAAACAATAGTAAACATGATTCAGACCCTACCAGACGAATCATAAATGGGATCTTAACTGTACATCCTTATCTTTAGATCAAAGCGGGTAATTGGGTGCTGAAGATACATTATAGAACTAATATGTTATAGAACTCCTCTGAAATGAGTCATTTATTCCATCACTTTTCCTGCACAGCTGCTGACCCATGTTTTGGTTCCTGGAAATAGCTGCTACCCTGTCATACTTCTTTAAAGCACATATATCGATAACTCTACTCACTCCTCCATTCCTCTGTGACTGTCACTGTGTTAAAATGTGGAGTCAGCTGACTCACTTGTGGTGGTAATAAAGTAGATGAGTTTGCAAAGTATTTTGTTATTTCTAAAAATGCAAAAACCAAATTACATTGAAATCATAAGCGGTGTTTCAGGGAGAGCTGTAGGATGTGGTTTCTTGTGTAATCCACAGAGATTAGCTCCAACACATATTTAAACTCTCCTCTAGGAGCAACCTTAGTGGTAAAGCAAGAAGATAAACAGATGTATACACACCCTGGCACAAAAGTATCACTTATGTTTGGCTTCCTAGTCTCCTCGTGCTACTTATTTATCTTAACGTCTCTCTGAAATCAGGGAGTTGATATCAATCAGTTGATATTTTTCTACTGAATTACCCAATAGTCTGATCATACCCCTAAGACTTTTTAAAATTATTTCACTCATAATCCCAAATCTGCTTTGCCTCCTCAGCTCAGTACACTGTAATTTGATTTCAAAATGAGGACGGTTGTCAGTAATGCCACATTCATTAATCTATTTTACAATTCCATGTACTTAGAACTATGAAAATATGTTAATAACATCCATTCCAATAAGCCACCCTAAATTTATTATCATGAAACAAGACCTCAAGAAAGAGAATTCAAAATCATCCATGTATTTGCAACTTATTGCAATAAAGCCTTTATCAATAGACTTCCCTGTGCACATGGTGGTCAAATTGCTGGTGAAAACCAGCCAGATCTATTACAAGCTTTCTCATGGCTTCTAGGTAATCCAAGTGAGCCTTTATTGATACTGGGAAGGGATAAAGCAGGGAAGGGATAAACAGTGATGTAAGAATTTGCTGGACAAAAGTAATGACTCTCATTACAGAGTGAGTATTTTAAAGCAAATGAGCCTGTTGGGAATATTCTTTTACAAAATCGTGTTTTTTTATTAACTTTTTAAAGTTCAATTAGTTAACATATAGTGTACCATTAGTTTCAAATGTAGATTTCAGTTATTCATCCATAGCATATAATAGCTAATGCTCAGTACTTACTGTTATAGCTTCTTGAAAGCAGAATTTTAACCCACTGAGCCACCCAGGCGCCCTTGAAAGCAGACTTTTAGATTATATTTTCTGATTACATCCATGAAGTACAACACTTTCCTGCTAGCAACCTTCAAAACATACTGTTTGTAGGGGAATTTCTTTAATAATAAATAAATAGGAATTTATTTAAATTTATAAATATATAAAATAAATAGGAATTTATTTAAATTTATTTAAATATTGCACACTGTTTCATTGTTCATAAATAAGGTGATGATATTATAGCCATTAGTTGGTAGCACTGATATATCACTTTCTTTTTACTTCTCAGTGCATTCTCTTTACACAAAATAGATATATATTTTAAAAGAATCTGAATCTGTGGCAAACTTTTAAAAACCCTATACAGTAAAGTTTATCATTTTAAGTAATCTCAATTATCTTCCTCAATTGTGATAGTATATCCTTCTATCTAGGCCAGATATTGTATGAGGGATTTGAAGAGACATACTTTTCTAAATTTCACTTTTCTCATCTGCAAAGTGCTGATCATGATCCTACAATAAAATAAACTTACTATTTTTTGATGAAAATTTATTTATTTATTTTAAGATTTTATTTATTTATCAGAGAAAGTGGGCGAGAGAGCAAGCACAGGCAGACAGAATGGCAGGCAGAGGCAGAGGGAGAAGCAGGCTCCCGGCCGAGCAAGGAGCCCATTGTGGGACTCGATCCCAGGATGCTGGGATCATGACCTGAGCCAAAGCCAGCTGCTTAACCAACTGAGCCGCCCAGGCGTCCCTTTTGATGAAAATTTAATCTGTATAAACAATATATTTGCTGTAATGCGTGGTTCATGGAAAACATCTTATTTAATTATAAGCAACAACAGTATTAGAAATTAAGTAAATGTGTCTATAATATTTAAAGTTTAACACATAATTCCAGTGCTTTGCCTTATTTTCTCAAATCCCTTTACCACTTTCACTGACAGAGTCAAATGTACTTTTTCTACTAGTAGCCAGCTCTTTGTCTTTTGTCAGAAAGATGCCCTTGTAAATTATTTATAATAGAGATATTAGCAATAATAATAATAATAATAATAATAAATAGCAATTAAAATGTTAAAAAAAGTTTTCTTAACTAATTAGGGTTCTTAGACATCAATTAGAGGAACCACCTCTGGCAAGCAAATTAATCTGCAAGACATTCCCAGAATTAACAAGTCAGTCAGATACAGGGTTGTTGCCCACACTGAGAGAATGTAGTGTGCATTGAGTGCCATCCTAGGCCACGCACGCTGGTGCAGCGTTGTGGCTGTGTTTGCTTAGTTCGGACTGGCAGGATGAACCCAGGGTGCCAACATAGAGCCCGGGAAAGCAAGGCCCAAGAGGGACCAGCTCTCCCGCAGCTCTTCTTCCCTGATGCGACAGAGCAAACACCGAAAGCCTTGCAGAGGAAGCAGCAGCGAAGTGCCGTTCGCGCCAAGCTAAAAACCTCTGTGAAAGCATAGCAGTCGCTGGGAAATCAGAGTCGTTTTTGTGGGCTGCTGTTGCTGCTTGCCTTAGCCTAGTATTCGCAGCACGGCGGGAGAAACCCTCATACAGCGAAAGGGTCTTTGCCTGGGCATCTCCTCTGGGAAAGCACAGCATTCTTTGGGAAATCAGAGTCGGGTCTGTGGGACGCTGCTGCTGCTTGCCTGAGCAAGACCCCACAGCACGGTGTAATAAACCCGCATGGGGCGAAATCCTCTTTGCCTGGGCATCCCCACTGCCTGAGAGAGAACTGTGGTTGCGCCTGTGGAAAGAGCCTTAAGGAAGGGGAAATGTCTGTCACTGGGCTCCCCAGGAGCCTGTCTGGGGAAAGTGCAGCAAGCTTCCCAGGAGAAGAGAAGGAGCCATTGGCCTTGTGGTCGGGAAATGGTCGCGAAGCTGGAGAGCTGGCCCTGGCAGGAACAGCGGGCCGGTGGCAAGACAAGTGTCACCCACTCCCTGTGCAGAGAGACGAAGCCTGGCTGCTAAGGAGACTTGAGGGGGCGATTGGGCCGGGGAACGTGCTCCAATCTGAGGAAGGAGTCTGGGCAGAAGGAAGGCCTTTCCTGTGCCTCTGGTCCCAAGTGGAAAGCATCACCTTGGCCACCTGTCCAGAGGGCAGACGTGGGCTTGTCACCAAGCTCCCAGCCCTGAACTCGCAGAAACACCTCCTGGAGGAACGGGCAATCAGATGACGTCTTCCTCCAGGATGTGGCAGCATTGGCGGAGGCAGGGGATGTCCCGGGGAAACAGGGACAGTTACCGATTACTCCCCATTCCAGGGCACGGGCGATGTGCAGTGCTCCTCTCACGTCTCCTCAAGGATGGAGACGGCACTGGCCTAGTCCCCTGTCCACCTGAACGCCAGAGCAAAAGGGCCGGCCGTGCATATGCTGAGAGATGGCATTGTGAGCAGAGTGCCATCCTAGGCCACGCAGGGTCGAGGCTGTGTCTGCTTATTTCAGCTTGGCAGAATGAACCCAGGATGGGAACTTGGAACCCGGGATAGCAAGGCCCCAAAGGCACCAGCTCTCTGGCAGCACTTCTTCCCTGACATGACTGAAGCTTTGCTGAGGAAGCAGCGGCGAAGTGCTGTTCGCTTCAAGCCAAAGCCTCTGCGAAAGAAGAGCATTTGCTGAGAAATCAGAATTCGGTTCTGCGGGCTCTTCTGCTGCTTGCCTGTGCCCAGTCTCTCGGTGGGAGAAACCCGCATACAGCAAAAGCCTCTTTGCCCGGGCATCTCCTCTGGGAAAGCACAGCATTCATTGGGAAATCAGAATCGGATGTGTGGGATGCAGCAGCTGAATGCCTGAGCTAGTCTCCGCAGCACGGTGGAAGATACCTGCATGGAGAGAAATATTGTTTGCCCTAGCATCCCTTCTGCCTGAGAGAGAAGCGTGGTTGCACACGTGTGACACTGCGCTCCCCAGGAGCAAGTGTGGGGAAGGCACAGCACGCCGCCCCTGGAGAAGAGAAGGAGACCTTGGACTGGGGTCGGGAAACGCTCGGGAAGAAGGATAGCCTGCCATGGAACGAACAGCAGGCCGGTAGCAAGACAAGTGTCACCCGCTCCCTGTGCGGAGAGATGGAGGCTGGCTGCTAAGGAGACATGAGGGGATGACTAGGGCAGGGGCGTGAGCTCCACTCTGAGGAAGGAGTCTGGGCAGAAGGCAGGCCTGTGTTGTGCCTCCCGTCCCAAGGGGACAGCATCTCCTTGGCCACCTGTCCCAAGGGAGTCGTGGGTTTGCCACCAGGTGCCATGCCCGCACCTCGCAGAAACAACCCCATGGGGAAACGGGCAGTCAGATGCCGTCTTCCGCCAAGATGTGGCAGCGATGTGGGTGGCAGGGGTGTGCAGGGGAAGAAGTGGAGACTGTCCCCCACAGTTCCCCATCCAAGTGCACGGGCCGTGTGCAGGGATCCTGTCGCCACCTCTCTCCTGTGCTGAAGGCACTGGCCTAGACCCCGAGTCTGCCAGAGCGCCGGAGCAAAAGGCAAAGCCATACTTACTCCAGGAGATGGTAATAGGCATAGAGTGCCATGCTAGGCCACGCAAGCTGATGCAGGGCTGTGACTGTGTCTGCTTAGTTCGGCTTAGCAAGGTGAACGCCAGGTGCGGTCTTGGAGCTCGGGAAAGCAAGGCCCACGAGGCACCAGCTCTCCCGCTGTTCTTCTTCCCTGCCGCGAAAGAGTGAAAGACCAAGCCTTGCTGAGGACAGCAGCGTAGTGCGGTTCCTGCCAAGTTGAAAACCTCTGGGAAAGCATAGCAGTCGCTGGGAAATCAGAGTCGGTTCTGCGGTCTCTTCTGCTGCTTGCCTGAGCCCAGTCTCGAGGTGGGAGAAACCCGCATACAGCGAAACCCCTTTGCCCGGTCATCACCTCTAGGAAAGCACAGCATCCGTTGGGAAATCCGAATCGGATGTGTGTGATGCTGCAGCTTAATGCCTGAGCTAGTCTCCGCAGCATGGTGGAAGACACCCGCATGGAGCGAAATCCTCTTTGCCCTAGCACCCCTCTGCCTGAGAGAGAAGCGCGGTTGCGCCGGTGGAAAGAGCCTTAAGGAAAGGGACACGTCTATCACTGCACTCCCCAGGAGCATGTTTGTGGAAGGTGCAGCACGCTGCCCAGGTAGAAGAGCAGGAGACGTTGGCTTTCTGGTCTGGAAACGGTTGGGAAACAGGAGAGCCGGCCCTGGCAGGCACAGCGGCCGGTGGCAATACAAGTGTCACCCGCTCCCTGTGCAGAGAGACGGAAGTCTTTCTGCTACGGAGAGAGGAGGGGATGTGTAGGGCATGGCGCGTGCTCCACTCTTAGGAAGGAGTCTGGGCAGAAAGCATGCCTGTCCTGAGCCTCTGGGCCCAAGGAGACAGCAGCTTTTTGGCCACCTGTCCCTGGGGAAGACATGCGCTAGCCACCAGGAGCCTACGCTGAACTCACAGAAACAGCTCCCTGAAATAACAGGGAGTCAGATGCCGTCTTCCTTCAGGATGTGGAAGCTTGGAGGTAGCATGGGGTTTAAGGGGATGGGGTGAGGACAGTCCCCGAAAGCTCCCTATTTAGTGCACGGGCGGTGTGCAGGGATCCTGTCACGTCTCCTTTCCTGTGGGGAAAGCACTGGGCTAGTCCGCAAGAACGCCTGAGCGCCAGAGTAAAAGGACAAGCGATGCCTACACCGGGATATGATAGTGTGCATTGGGTGCCATCCTAGGCTCCGCACGCTACTGCAGGGTTGTGGCTGTGTCTGCTTAATTCGGCCTGGCAGGGTGAACCCAGGAGGCAAACATGGAGCCCGGGAAAGCAAGGCCCAAAAGGCACCAGCTCTCCCGGAGCTCTGCTTCCCTGACGCGTCTGAATCCTTGCTGAGGAAGCAGCGGCGAAGTGCTGTTCGCTCCAAGCCAAAGCCTCTGAGAAAGCACAGCATTCGCTGAGAAATGTTCTGCGGGCTACTGCTGCTTGCCTGAGCCCAGTCTCGCGGCTGGAGAAACCCGCATACAGCGAAAGCCTCTTTGCCTTGTCATCTACAATGGGAAATCACAGCATTTGTAGGGAAATGTGATTTGGGTTTGGGGATGCTGCTGCTGCTTGCCTGAGCTCGTCTCGGCAGCACGGTGGAAGATACCCGCATGGAGCAAAATTTTCTTTGCCCTAGCACCCCTCGGCCTGAGCGAAAAGCGCCGTTGCGCCTCTGGAAAGAGCCTTAAGGAAAGGGACACGTCTGTCACTACGCTCCCCAGGAGCATGTCTGTATAAGTTGCGGCACGCTGCCCAGGGAGAAGAGCAGGAGTCGTTGGCTTTCTGGTATGGAAACGGTTGCGAAACAGGAGAGCCGGCCCTGGCAGGCACAGCGGCCGGTGGTAATGCAAGTTTTACCTGCTCCCTGTGCAGAGAGACGGAAGCCTGTCTGCTACAGAGAAGGGAGGGGATGTGTAGGGCAGGGCGCATGCTCCACTCTTAGGAAGGAGTCGGGGCAGAAAGCATGCCTGTCCTGAGCCTCTGGGCCCAAGGAGACAGCAGCTCCTTGGCCACCTGTCCCTGGGGCAGACATGCGCTAGCCACCAGGAGCCTACGCTAAACTCGGAGAAACAGCTCCCTGAAATAACAGGGAGTCAGATGCCGTCTTCCTTCAGGATGTGGAAGCTTGGAGGTGGCATGGACTTTAGGGCGATGTGGTGAGGACTTCTCAGAAAGCTCCCTATTCAGTGCACGGGCGGTGTGCTGGGATCCTGTCACGTCTCCTTTCCTGTGGGGAAAGCACTGGACTAGTCCGCGAGAACGCCTGAGCGCCAGAGTAAAAGGCCAAGCGATGCCTACACCGGGAGATGGTAGTGTGCATAGGGTGCCATCCTAGGCTTCGTACGCTACTGCAGGGTTGTGGCTGTGTTTGCTTAATTCGGCCTGGCAGGGTGAACCCAGGAGGCGAACATGGAGCCCGGGAAAGCAAGGCCCAAAAGGCACCAGCTCTCCCGCAGCTCTGCTTCCCTGACGCGACTGAAGCCTTGCTGAGGAAGCAGCGGCGAAGTGCTGTTCGCTCCAAGCCAAAGCCTCTGAGAAAGCACAGCATTCTCTGAGAAATGTTCTGCGGGCTACTGCTGCTTGCCTGAGCCCAGTCTCGCGGCTGGAGAAACCCGCATACAGCGAAAGCCTCTTTGCCTTGTCATCTACCCTGGGAAATCACAGCATTCGTTGGGAAATGTGATTTGGGTTTGGGGATGCAGCTGCTGCCTGCCTGAGCTAGTTTCCGCAGCACGGTAAAAGATACCCGCATGGAGCGAAATACTCTTTGCCCTAGCATCCCTTCTGCCTTAGAGAGACGCGTGGTTGCACACGTCGTTCACCGCGCTCCCCAGGAGCAAGTGTGGGGAAGGCGCATCACGCGGCCTCTGGAGAAGAGAAGGAGCCCTTGGCCTTGAGGTCGGGAAACGCTCAGGAAGCAGGATAGCCTGCCATGGTACGAACAGCAGGCCGGTAGCAAGACAAGTGTCACCCGATCCCTGTGCAGGGAGAGATGGAAGCCTGGCTGCTAAGGAGACATGAGGGGACAACTAGGGCAGGGGCGCGTGCTATCCTCTGAGGAAGGAGTCTGGGCAGAAGGCAGGCCTGTCTTGTGCCTCTGGTCCCAAGGGGACAGCATCTCCTTGGCCACCTGTCCCAAGGGCAGACTTGGGCTTGCCACCAGGTGCCATACCCGCAACTCGCAGAAACAACCCCAAGGAGAAACGGGCAGTCAGGTGACGTCTTCCACCAAGATGTGGCAGCGATGTGGGTGGCAGGGGGTGTTACTGGGAAGGAGTGGAGACTGTCCCCCACAGTTCCCCATCCAAGTGCACGGGCCGTGTGCAGGGATCCTGTCGCCTCCTCTCTCCTGTGCTGAAGGCACTGGCCTAGACCCCGAGTCTGCCTGAGCGCCGGAATAAAAGGCAAAGACTTACCTACCCCAGGAGATGGTAATTGGCATAGAGTGCCATGCTAGGCCACGCAAGCTGCTGCAGGGCTGTGACTGTGTCTGCTTAGTTCGGCTTAGCAAGTTGACACCCGGGTGTGTATTGGACCCCGGGAAAGCAAGGCCCACGAGGCACCAGCTCTCCCGCTGTTCTTCTTCCCTGCCGCGACAGAACAAACGACGAAAGCCTTGCTGAGGAAAGCAGCGTAGTGCGGTTCGCACCAAGTTGAAAACCTCTGGTAAATCATAGCAGTCGCTGGGAAATCAGATTCGGTTCTGCGGTCTCTTCTGCTGCTTGCCTAAGCCCAGTCTCGCGGTGGGAGAAACCTGCATACAGTGAAACCCCTTTGCCCGGGCATCCCCTCTGGGAAAGCACAGCATTCGTTGGGAAATCAGAATTGGATGTGTGTGATCCTGCAGTTTAAAACCTGAGCTAGTCTCCGCAGCATGGTGGAAGACACCCGCATGGAGCGAAATACTCGTCCCTAGCACACCTCTGCCTGAGAGAGAAGCGCGGTTGCGCCTGTGGAAAGAGCCTTAAAGAAAGGGACACGTCTATCATAGCGCTCCCCAGGAGCATGTCTGTGGAAGGTGCAGCACGCTGCCCAGGGAGAAGAGCAGGAGCCGTTGGCTTTCTGGTCTGGAAACGGTTGCGAAACAGGAGAGCCGGCCCTAGCAGGCACAGCGGCCGGTGGCAATATAAGTGTCACCCGCTCCCTGTGCAGAGAGACGGAAGCCGGTCTGCTACAGAGAGAGGAGAAAATGAGTAGGGCAGGGCGCGTGCACCACTCGTAGGAAGGAGTCTGGGCAGAAAGCATGCCTGTCCTGAGCCTCTGGGCCCAAGGAGACAGCAGCTCCTTGGCCACATGTCCCTGGGGCAGACATGCGCTAGCCACCAGGAGCCTACGCTGAACTCGCAGAAACAGCTCCCTGAAATAACAGGGAGTCAGATGCCGTCTTCCTTCAGGATGTGGAAGCTTGTAGGAGGCATGGGGATTAAGGGGATGGGGTGAGGACAGTCCCCGAAAGCTCCCTATTCAGTGCACGGGCGGTGTGCAGGAATCCTGTCACATCACCTTTCCCGTGGGGAAAGCACTGGGCTAGTCCGCGAGAACGCCTGAGCGCCAGAGTAAAAGGCCAAGCGATGCCTACACCGGGAGATGGTAGTGTGCATAGGGTGCCATCCTAGGCTTCGTACGCTACTGCAGGGTTGTGGCTGTGTTTGCTTAATTCGGCCTGGAAGGGTGAACCCAGGAGGCGAACATGAAGCCCGGGAAAGCAAGGCCCAAAAGGCACCAGCTCTCCCGCAGCTCTGCTTCCCTGACATGACTGAAGCCTTGCTGAGGAAGCAGCGGCGAAGTGCTATTCTCTCCAAGCCAAAGCCTCTGAGAAAGCACAGCATTCGCTGAGAAATGTTCTGCGGGCTACTGCTGCTTGCCTGAGCCCAGTCTCGCGGCTGGAGAAACCCGCATACAGCGAAAGCCTCTTTGCCTTGTGATCTACACTGGGAATCACAGCATTCATTGGGAAATGTGAGTTGGGTTTGGGGATTCTGCGGCTGCTTGCCTGAGCTAGTTTCCGCAGCACGGTGGAAGATACCCGAATGGAGCAAAATACTCTGCCCTAGCACCCCTTCTGCCTGAGAGGGAAGCGTGGTTGCACACGTCTGTCACCGCGCTCCCCAGGAGCAAGTGTGGGGAAGGCGCCGCACGCCGCTCACGGGGAAGAGAAGGAGCCCTTGGTCTGGGATCGGGAAACGCTCGGGAAGCAGGATAGGCTGCCATGGCACGAACAGCAGGCCGGTAGCAAGACAAGTGTCACCCGCTCCCTGTGCGGAGAGATGGAAGCCTGGCTGCTAAGGAGTCATGAGAGGACGACTAGCGCAGGGGCGCGTGCTATCCTCTGAGGAAGGAATCTGGGCAGAAGGCAGGCCTGTCTTGTGCCTCTGGTCCCAAGGGGACAGCATCTCGTTGGCCACCTGTGGAAGGGCAGACGGGCTTGCCCCCAGGTGCCATACCCGCAACTCGCAGAAACAACCCCATGGAGAAATGGCCAGTCAGATGCCGTGTTCCACCAAGATGTGGCCGCGTTGTGGCTGGCAGGGGGTGTGCCGTGGAAGGAGTGGTGACAGTCCCCCACAGTTCCCCATCCCGGTGCACGGGCCGTTTGCATGCATCCTGTTTCCTCCTCTCTCCTGTGGTGAAGGCACTGGCCTAGTCCCCGAGTGTGCCTGAGCGCCTGAGCAGAAGGCAAAGCTTTACCATCACCAGGAGGTTGTAATAGGCATAGAGTGCCATGCTAGGCCAGGCTCACTGCTGCAGGGCTGTGACTGTGTCTGCTTAGTTCGGCTTAGCAAGGTGAACCCCGGGCGCAAACTTGGATCCCGGGAAAGCAAGGCCCCAGAGGCACCAGCTCTCCCGCGGCTCTTCTTCCCTGCTGCGATAGAGCGAACGACCAAAGCCTTGCTGAGGAAGCAGCAGCGAAGTGCGATTCGCGCCAAGCTGAAAACCTCTACAAAAGCAGAGCAGTCGCTGGGAAATCAAAGTCGATTCTGAGGAGGCAGCAGCGAAGTGCTGTTCGCTCCAAGCCAAAGCTTCTGCGAAAGCACAGCATTCGCTGAGAAATGATCTGCGGGCTGTTGCTGCTTGCCTGAGCCCAGTCTTGCGGTGGGAGAAACCCTCATACAGCGAAAGCCTCTTTGCCGGGGCATCCCTTCTGGGAAAGCACAGCATTCTTTGGGAAATCAGAGTCTGGTCTTTGGGATGCTGCCTGCTGCTTGCCTCCGCTAGTCTCCACAGCACGGTGGACTAAACCCGCATGGAGCGAAATCCTCTTTGCCTGGGCATCCCCTCTGCCTGAGAGAGAAGCGCGGTGGCACCTGTGGAAAGAGCCTTAAGGAAAGGGACACGTCTGTCACTGCAGAGCGACGGAAGCCTGCCTGCTAAGAGACAGGAGGGGTAGATTAGGGCAGGGGAAAGGGCTCCACTCTGAGGAAGGAGTCTGGGCAGAAAGCATGCCGGGCCTGACCTTTGGGCACAAGGAGACAGCAGCTCCTTGGCCACCTGTCCGTGGTGGAGACATGGGCTTGCTACCAGGTGCCTACCCTGAAGTCGAGAAACAACTCCCAGAAAGAACTGGCCATCAGATGCCTTCTTCCTCCAGGATGTCGAAGCTTGGAGGAGGCATGGGGTTTAAGGGGAAGGAGTGGGGACAGTCCCCCAAAGCTCCCTATTCAGTGCACACAGCGGTGTGCAGGGATCCTGTCACCTCTCCTTTCCAGTGGGGAAAGCACTGGCCTAGTCCCCGAGTCCGCCTGAGCGCTAGAGTAAAAGGCCTAGCGATGCCTAAACCGGGAGATAGTAGTGTGCATAGAGTGCCACCCTAGGCTATGCACGCTACTTCACGGTTGTGGCTGTGTCTTCTTAGTTCAGCCTGGCAGGGTGAACCCAGGACTCGAACATGGAGCCCGGGAAAGCAAGGCCCAAGAGGCACCAGCTCTCCCGCAGCTCTTCTTCCCTAACGCGACTGAAGCCTTGCTGAGGAGGCAGCGGCGAAGTGCTGTTCGCTCCAAGCCAAAGCTTCTGTGAAAGCACAGCATTCGCTGAGAAATGATCTGCGGGCTGCTGCTGCTTGCCTGAGCCCAGTCTTGCGGTGGGAGAAACCCGCATACAGCAAAAGTCTCTTTGCCTGGGCATCTCCCCTGGGAAAGCACAGCATTCGTTGGGAAATCAGAGTTGGGTTTGTGGATGCTGCTGCTGCTTGCCTGAGCTCGTCTCCGCAGCACGGTGGAAGATACCCGCATGGAGCGAAATACTTTTTCCCTAGCATCCCCTCTGTCTGAGAGAGAAGCATGGTCGCACACGTCTGACACCGCGGTCCTCAGGAGCACATGGGGGAAGGCACAGCACGCCGCCCCCAGAGTAGAGAAAGAGCCTCTGGCCTTAGGGTCGGGAAAATTGAACAGCCACATGCAGAAAAATGAAATTCGACCATTTCCTTACACCATACATGAAAATAGACTGGAAATGGATGAAGAAGCATAATGTGAGAAAGAAATCCATCAAAATCCTTGAGGAGAGAACAGGTAGCAACCTCTTTGACCTCAGCAGCAGCAACTTCTTCCTAGGAACATCGCCAAAGGCAAGGGAAGCCAGGGCAAGAATGAACTCTTGGGATTTCATCAGATCAAAAAGGTTTTGCCCAGCAAAGGAAACAGTTAACAAAGCCAAAAGATGACTGTCAGAAGTTATCTGGGAGAAGATATTTGCAAATGACATACCAGGTAAAGAACCAGTATCCAAAATCTATAAAGAGCTTATCAAACTCAACACCCTAAGAACAAATAATCCAATGAAGAAATGGGCAGAGGACATGAACAGACATTTCTGCAAAGAATACATCCAAATGGCCAACAGACACATGAAAAAATGCTCCACATACTCGGCATCAGGGAAATACAAATCAAAACCAGAATGAGATACCACCTCACACCTTTCAGAATGGCTAAAATGAACAAGTCAGTCAATGACAGATGCTGGCGAGGATGTGGAGAAAGGGCAACCCTCCTACACTGTACGTGGGAATGCAAGCTGGTGCGACCACTCTGGAAAACAGCGTGGAGGTGCCTCAAAAAGCTGAAAATAGAACTAGCCTATGACCCAGTGATTGTAGTACTGGGTACCCTACAGATACAAACGTGGCATTCTGAAGGGGCACATGCACCCAAATGTTTATAGCAGCAATGTCCACAATTGTTAAACTATGGAAAGAACCTAAATGTCCTTCAACAGATGAATCAATAAATAAGATGTGGTATATATGTACAATGGAATACTATGCAGCCATCAAAAGAAATGAAATCCTGCTATTTGTGATGACATGGATGGAACTAGAGGGTATTATGCTTGGCAAAATAAATCAATCTGAGAAAGACAACTATCCTATGATCTCCCTGATATGATGAAGTGGAGATGCAACATAGGCGGTTTCGGGAGTACGAAAAGAAAAATACAAGAAGATGGGATTGGGAGGGAGACAAACCATAAAAGACTGAATCTCACAAAACAGACTGAGGGTTGCTGGGGGGAGGTGTGTTGGGAGAGGATGGTGGGGGTATGGACATTGGGGAGGGCAGGTGCTATGTGAGTGATGGTGAGTGCTGTGAAATGTGTAAACCTGGTGATTTACAGACCTGTACCGCTAGGGATAAAAACACATTATATGTTTATAAAAATTAAAAAAAATAATTTAAAAAATCCATTAAAGAAAAACCACATATTGCAAGCCCAGAGCTAATCTCATATTCAATCAAAAAAGTTTGAAAGTTTTCCCCTTAAAGATCAGAAAAAAGACAAGTGTGTCCACTTTCACTACTCTCATTTGACATAGTAATGGATGTCTAGCCAGAGAAACAAGGAACACAAAGAAATAAGAGACTCCAAATAAAAAAGGAAGAAGTAAAATTTTCTTTTTTTGGATAACATGAACTTACATGTTAAAAGTCCTAAAAACTTTACAAAAAAAAATTTGAATAAATTTAGTAAAGCCGCCAAATACAAGATCAATATATAAAAGACAAGAATTTTGTTTTGTTTCATTTTTTAAAATGGAATGCTTCCCTGTTTTTCATATCATCCAAAGTAAGCCAAAGTAAGCAAAAGACAGGAGCATTTTAACATTCTAATGATGAACTACCTGAAAAAATAAAGAAAACAATCTAATTCACAATAGCATCAAAAATAATAAAATACTTAGGAATAGATTTAACTAAGAAGATGAATGATCTGTACTCCATAAACTATGACATTGATAAAGAAATTGAAGGAGACACAAATGGAAAGATAGCTCATATTTATAAATGGTAAGAATTAACATTGTTAAAATGTCCATACTACTGAAAACCATCTGTAAATCCAATTCCTATCAAAAATCCAATGTTAGGGGCGCCTGGGTGGCTCAGTGGGTTAAGCCGCTGCCTTCGACTCAGGTCATGATTCCAGGGTTCTGGGATCGAGCCCCGCATCAGGCTCTCTGCTCAGCAGGAAGCCTGCTTCCTCTTCTCTGTCTGCCTGCCTCTCTGCCTGCTTGTCATCTCTCTCTGTCAAATAAATAAATTAAAAATCTTTATAAAATCCAATATTATTTTTTTACAGAAGTAAGTAAAGAATCCTAAAATTTATATGAGACCATAAAAGACAACAAATAATCAAAGCAGTTCTGAGAAAGAATGAAGAAGAGAAATTACACTTCTTGATTTGAAACTATACTACAAAGCCCTCATGCTCAAAACAATAAAGTATACTGGCATAAAAACAGAGCAATAAACAAGTAGAACAGAAATAAATCCTTTACAGTCACCTAATATTTGACAGGGGCCAACATATGTAATGGGTTAAGATAGTCTGTTCAATAAATGATATTTAAAACTGAATAGTCACATAAACAGTATGAAACTGGAACCTTATATCACTCATAAGGCTTAACTTGAAATAGATTAAAGATTAAAGGTGATGCATGAAACTACATTTCCTAAAGGAAAACATAGGAAAAATTCTCCTTGACATTGGTCTTGCCAATAGTTTTTTGGATACCAGACCAAAAACACAAGCAAAAAAAGCAAAAATAAATAAATCGTATTACATGAAACTAAAGTTTCTGCATTGCCAAAAAAAAGGGAGAGAGAGAATGAAAACACAATCCACAGAATGTAAAAAAATACTTACAAATCTTATATCTGAAAAGAGGTTAATAACCAACAGATACAAATAGAAAAAATATATAATTAAAAAAATATCAAAAGGATCTCAATAGACTTTTTTTTTCAAAAAAGTTATATAAATGACCAACAGGAGCATTAAAAAGTGCTCAATGTAAAAAACTCAGGGCAAAGTCATTATGATGTTGTTGTTGTTTACCTCTGAAAAACACAGCAAGATATTACTACCTATTAGAATATATACTACCAGAAATTTTGGTAAATATTAGGGAAAATGGGGAACTTATGCACTGTGATAGGGATATAAATTTGTATGGAAAACAGTATGGAGACTATTCATATTATTAAAAGTAAAATTACCATATGATTCATTAATCCCACTTCTAGGAATATATCTAAAGGAAACGAAGTCACTGTTCAAAGACATATCTGCACTCTTATGTTTATTATAAAATTATTAACTCTAAGCAAGAGATGGAAATAACTTCAGTATCCATTAATGGATGAATGAATAAAATAAGTATGGTAAATATACACTATGGAATACTACTTACCCATGAAAAATTAAGAAATACTGCCATTTACAACAGCATGGATGGATCTTGAAGGTGTTATACTAAGTGAAATATTTCAAAGATTTTATATATTTTTTAAATTTATGTATTGTGATATCCCTTACATACAGAATCTGAGGAAAAGGCAAACTAATGGAAACTTAGAGTTGAGTTGACAAGGGGTGAACCTGGGGTGGAGTAAGGTGGTCAAAGTGTGCATTCTTGCAACTATAATACGAAAAAGTTCTGGGGATCTAATGTACAGCATGATGATCATAGTTAATAAAATATACATACTTTTTTTATTGTGCTTCCCTTTATTAAACTTTGCATATATCACATTCTTACAAGTTGAAAGTTTATAGCAATCTTGTATAAAAGAGGTCTGCTGCCACCATTTTTCTAACACCATTTGTTCATTTTGTGTCTCTCTGTCACATGTTGGTAATTCTTGCAATATTTCAAGTTTTTTCATTATTATTGTATTTGTTATGGTGATCTGTGATCAGTAATTATGACCCACTGAAAACTCAGAACTAGTTTACTTAAGGTATATACATTGTTTTTCTTTAAAAACATAATGCTTTTGAACAGTACAGTATAGTGTTTATTTTTTATATGCACTGGGAAACCAAAAAATAATAATAATAATAATAATTTGACTTAGTTTATTGAGATAATCACTTTATTGAGGCGGTCTAAAACAAAACCCACAAGACCTCTAAAGTTTATCTCTACTATACTATATATATAGAAGTTGCTAAGAGAGTAGATCTTAAAATTCCTTACGATACATGCATAAAAAACAGTGGCAACTATACGAGATAGTAGATGTATTAACATTTTTATGTAGATTATATTGCAATAAAGATGTATACCGATTTATCAAATTGTACAAAATTTACACAATGTTAAAAGTTTGCAATGTTATAAGAAATCATTTCTTAAATTTACAAATTATAATATGTCGATTTTTTTTCAATAAAGCTGGCAAAAACTTTTTGTAGAATTAATCTATTTTTCAAAGAAGGAAGTAAGGAAGTAGAAACTGCAACTAACTCTGAAATAATAGAATATAAAATCCATTTTCATTATATACACTGTGACAAAAACTATTACTTAGTTTACAATGAAGGAGTACTTAGGAAGCATAAAGTATGGTTTATAAATAAGGCTGAAAGAGCTCAGTTTTAAGGTTTAAATTTAAAATCTTCTTTTGAAATACTAAACTGACCACCCAGTTTTCCAAATGTCTTAACTGCATGAATTTATTTCATACAACTCTATAATCTAGTTTCATAAGAAAGCAGCATGCAAATTTTGAATAAGACAGACTTGCTTAAGTTTCTTTATGTTCAACAGTAAAGGATACTTCCCTAAAAATAAATAGAAGAAAAATCAGCATATTTATTATGATAATTATTATTCATAATGAGATTCATATTGAATTAGGGAATACATATCCTCAGAGGAGGTAACGTAAAATGAAATTTATTTTGGTAAATGTGTCTATGAATAGTCAATACAATGCCTCAATATAAATGAATATTACCATTTTGAACAATTTAATTACTATTATTAGAATTATTATAAGTATAAAAATAGCTATCGTTTTAGCATGGAATATGAGACTCTCATGCTCCATGCTTCATCACATCCACACAACAACTCTGCATAATAAGTATTATCATCACCATTTCATGGGTGAAAAAACTGAGGCTAACACATTTAGATAACTGGTTTATGATTACATGGCTAGTAAAGATGCATCACACTAATTTAGGCTTTATGATTTCAGAATTGTACTCTTTCCACTGCACATTCTATTACTCTGTAAATACTTGGCCTGTTTTCATTTAGTTCTTTAATTTTATTCATGTGGTGATGGCTTAAAGCTTCATTTAAAGGAAGCTTAAAAATTCATTTAACCAAAAGCTCCCAAGAATTAAAAATGTCATGGATCTAATGTAGACATGGATATCATTAGTTAATGGGTAACTATATATTTTCCACCCTAGTGAGATAACAATCAGAGTATTTTTCTAAGTTTTAGTCTCTCAGTCTTAAAAAGGACTTTGTGAAAATAGAAATATTTAGACAAAGGTCATCAAAAGTCTGCATCAGGTCACCTTAAGATAAATATTAGGAAACTGAGGAAACAAATGGAGATTTGAACACTGAGCTATGATATAATGAATGGTTTCAAGTATTTAGTAGAGTATAGAAAAGCCCTTGAAAGCCTGGTCTTAGACTAGCATTGCAGCTTCTGGGATATGTCCATCTATCATCTATCTATCTAGATATAAATTTGAAAACTTTTTTAACTTAAAGATTTTGAGAAATAAAACATAATCAGCACCATAGAAGATCTGTTTATGATAACAACCTAGCCCCTCCTCCTAGTTTGTTAATATTCTCTCTTATTTAATGTAACATTGTGCAATTAGACCACTACTGATCTGCCGTTATGAATGAAATAGCTATAATCATCTGTTTGCATATCCTGGTGAAAATATTCATTAAGTTCCATGTTGTATTTCTAGGAATGGACCAAATCTTTATTTTTATTTTTAAGTTTTCTAAATATTGTCCAACTTACCTCAAATGTTTTTATTATGGGCACGTTCATTCTTTCACATCCTTGCAAGACAATTTTACTGTTGCCCAATATAGTAAGTGTGTAATAGTATTTCATTTTAGGTTTTAATTCATTTTTAATTTAATTTAATTCCAGATTCATAGTAAAGATAAACAGTTTTTACCTATGAGTGGCCATTTGGATTACCCATTCTGTAAAGTACATGCTCCAATCTTTTGATATCTTAACATTGTGTCATACTGACTTCTTTAATAATAGATTTCCTGAATGAACTTTTAGCTGTGTAGGTCTTCTCTATTTTATTTTGAACTTGCTTTCATTTCAAAAACTTTATATTTATTTTCATAATCTGCTTTTATTTTGCTTTGTCTATTATCTATCTATTTATTTATTTATTTGCAAGCAAGAGAGAGCGAGCGAGTGAGAGCGCAGGAAGGGATAGAAAAAGAAGGGAAAAGAATCTTAAGCAGGCTCCAGGCTCAGCACAGAGCCCATCTCTGGGCTCTATTTCACAACCCTGACATCATGACCTGAGCCAAAATGAAAGAAATAAAATAAAATTAAGGTGTTAAAAAAAAAGGAAAAAGAATTGGAGGTTTAATTAAGTGAGCCTCCCAGGCACCCCTGTGGTATCTTAAATTGGCTGTCATATCTTTAAAGTTCTAGAGTATCCATTTGGTTCATTTATAAAATCTTTCTCAATATCATTTTTTAGTTTCAGTTTTTTGTTCAATTTGCTTCCCCTCTCATTTCTTTGAGCAGAGTACTCAAGCCATTTTACAATCTTTATTGATCATTTTAATATCATACTTAATCCCATTTTGTCTATCAAATCTTGTTAATGGTTTTTCTTTGTGTGCTTTGTTACATTTTGGTATGTTCAAGACATTATATTTGAAACTCTTATTGAGTAGGGATAATTAAGAGCTATAATAATGGTATGGTCCTCCTTGGCAGGATTTTCTCTTATATCTGAGACTCTACAAGACAATCATACTCCAAATTCAGTGGTTGACTTTCTCAGTTTACACAGAAGGCAAGGTAGGCTCTAGTCTTATTTCTGCTTCTCCTTGTGCTTTGGGGATCTCAACTTAAATTTGGGTTGTACCAAAGTCCTCAAATTTGATTGCTGCTGGATATTGAATTTTTTTTCTCTAGTATCAAGTGTCTATTAAAAACACAGCTCAGTGTGTTTTAGCAGTTTCTAATGCTCTCATAGCTAAAATGGCTTCAGGGCATATATCTCTAGGCTCTCATTGTGTTTCGTATTTTGGCCCAGTAATCCCTCACTTATTTTTATAATCATTCTGATATTTTTAACTTTTAAAGCTATTTTGTCTGGATTTTTAAGTTGTCTTAAGTAGGAGTTTTTAGATCACCATTACTAGAAGCAACAACAAATATACATGAAAATATCTGCTGTAGTTTGTCACATCTTTATGGCTTTGAACTTCCATAAGCCGAGGCATCCTTCTCTAATCACTTAGGCAAACTCCATGTTACCCTTTAAAACAACACAAGAATTGCTTCATTTAAGAACATGTTCACGGATGACTCTTCCCCACTGTCCTTACCAACATTCCCACACACTCTTTGCTACCCACACCTTGTTTATGATTTCATTAGGTATATCAGAGGGACCAGAATTTTGCTCTATTGTATTTTTGTCCTTTAGAGCTTTAATTAAATATGAATTCCATAGAAAGTCTATCCCTTTTCTTTCAAACCTGGGTTAGTTATTTCTTCTCATTCTTTGTAGAAAGTTACTTTATTAGAGAAACTTACAGCTGTATTGTGACTTTGGAGCCTTTACAGTTTTTTGACTGGAAAAATCACCCATCCCTGAGATTTTTACGCAGCTTCCTGGCTGATATTATTCAGAAATCTGTTCAAAACAGACTTTTTCAGAGAGGCCCTTTCAGACCACTCAGTTACAAAACCTCTTCTCAATCACTGCTCTTATTAAAATGTGCTTATTTAGTTCAAATATGCATCACTATTAAAGAAAAACCAGTACGATTTTTTTCTTTTTAAAGTTGGCTTCCCTATTATCTATCTCTCCCATTAAAATGATTCCTCTGGGGGGCACCTGGGTGGCTCAGTGGGTTAAGCCGCTGCCTTCGGCTCAGGTCATGATCTCAGAGTCCTGGGATTGAGTCCCGCATCGGGCTCTCTGCTCAGCAGGGAGCCTGCTTCCTCCTCTCTCTCTCTGCCTGCCTCTCTGTCAAATAAATAAATAAAATCTTGAAAAAAATAAGGTAGAACTCTTAAAAAAAATGATTCCTCTGGGATGGGGTTTTGCTGTGCTCATCTTAGGCCAGGCACTCAATAAATTGTCTCTGAATGATTGAATTGTTTGACTCCCTTGCTAGATTCTCAACTTCATGAGGCCAAGGATTGTTCTATTCAGTCCTTTATCCTCAATGTCTGTTATATTGCAGTCACTTATGTGACTAATGGGAAAAATCACAGAAAGAAAGAGTTAAAACTACAGAAAAACCCCGTAGGTTCAATAACACAAAGCTTTCTAAAATTATTTAGCCCAGGAATTGAATACTGGCTGCACTTTTTATTTTTTTAAATGGTTTTGAATTTAATTTAAATGGAAATACTTGAATGGTAGAATAATAAAAAAAATTATAAAAGCAACTTGCTCCTTAAAGTAAGAATTATATAGGGCATCTCTTCTAGAAGCAAAATTTTCAAATGTCAAACATCTGAAAGCATAGAAGGAGAAGTAAGAGTGTGAATTGTACTTCAATGCTCTTTTCTTTATATTCAGCAAACAGCTTCATTCACACCTTTCCAATTTTTTTCAACTCTTTTGACAAAGCCTTCAGAGGAGTTACTGCTGATGACAACCATCACAGCCTAACAGGAGAAATTTTATGAAGAAAAATAATAGCGTGTTTTTCCCAAATTGTTAAGGATATGGTGAAGCTCTGTCGGATTTAAAGGAGGAATGTGCAATTCCATGCTATATATAATAATAACTTATTTTAATAATGGCTTTGCAATTTTTCAGATATATACATTTACTGAAAGCACTATCAAATAAACAAAAGCAAACAAATTAACAGGGGTTCGAGACAGGAATTATCTAATCTAAAAATAGCACATGTTCACAGAATACACAACACATATCCCAAGTACTACTATAGGTTTCAAGTAATAGTCAAAACAATAGTAAACATGATTCAGACCCTACCAGACGAATCATAAATGGGATCTTAACTGTAAATCCTTATCTTTAGATCAAAGCGGGTAATTGGGTGCTGAAGATACATTATAGAACTAATATGTTATAGAACTCCTCTGAAATGAGTCATTTATTCCATCACTTTTCCTGCACAGCTGCAGACCCATGTTTTGGTTCCTGGAAATAGCTGCTATCCTGTCATACTTCTTTAAAGCACAGATATCGATAACTCTACTCACTCCTCCATTCCTCTGTGACTGTCACTGTGTTAAAATGTGGAGTCAGCTGACTCACTTGTGGTGGTAATAAAGTAGATGAGTTTGCAAAGTATTTTGTTATTTCTAAAAATGCAAAAACCAAATTACATTGAAATCATAAGCGGTGTTTCAGGGAGAGCTGTAGGACGTGGTTTCTTGTGTAATCCACAGAGATTAGCTCCAACACATATTTAAACTCTCCTCTAGGAGCAACCTTAGTGGTAAAGCAAGAAGATAAACAGATGTATACACACCCTGGCACAAAAGTATCACTTATGTTTGGCTTCCTAGTCTCCTCGTGCTACTTATTTATCTTAACGTCTCTCTGAAATCAGGGAGTTGATATCAATCAGTTGATATTTTTCTACTGAATTACCCAATAGTCTGATCATACCCCTAAGACTTTTTAAAATTATTTCACTCATAATCCCAAATCTGCTTTGCCTCCTCAGCTCAGTACACTGTAATCTGATTTCAAAATGAGGACGGTTGTCAGTAATGCCACATTCATTAATCTATTTTACAATTCCATGTACTTAGAACTATGAAAATATGTTAATAACATCCATTCCAATAAGCCACCCTAAATTTATTATCATGAAACAAGACCTCAAGAAAGAGAATTCAAAATCATCCATGTATTTGCAACTTATTGCAATAAAGCCTTTATCAATAGACTTCCCTGTGCACATGGTGGTCAAATTGCTGGTGAAAACCAGCCAGATCTATTACAAGCTTTCTCATGGCTTCTAGGTAATCCAAGTGAGCCTTTATTGATACTGGGAAGGGATAAAGCAGGGAAGGGATAAACAGTGATGTAAGAATTTGCTGGACAAAAGTAATGACTCTCATTACAGAGTGAGTATTTTAAAGCAAAAGAGCCTGTTGGGAATATTGTTTTACAAAATAGTGTTTTTTTATTAACTTTTTAAAATTCAATTAGTTAACATATAGTGTACCATTAGTTTCAAATGTAGATTTCAGTTATTCATCCATAGCATATAATAGCTAATGCTCAGTACTTACTGTTATAGCTTCTTGAAAGCAGAATTTTAACCCACTGAGCCACCCAGGCGCCCTTGAAAGCAGACTTTTAGATCATATTTTCTGATTACTTCCATGAAGTACAACACTTTCCTGCTAGCAACCTTCAAAACATACTGTTTGTTAGAGGAATTTCTTTAATAATAAATAAATAGGAATTTATTTAAATTTATAAATATATAAAATAAATAGGAATTTATTTAAATTTATTTAAATATTGCACACTGTTTCTTTGTTCATAAATAAGGTGCCTTGTCCGGGATTCTGTATCACATCACAACATGTCTTCTGTTATTTCCTTCTTGCAAGCTAGTTTTGTTTTCTCGATCTAAAAAAAACAACAATCATTGTGTATTTCAATTCCCATTTTCCTCAAATGCATTGATTCTTCTTATCTATTACTCTTTTCTCATACTCAGTGTCTTTGTCTTTATGGGGTTTGTACTTTGCTTTTCCCCATCCTTTACTGCCATTATATAATCAAATCTAATAACTTCTTAGAGAAAGTTAAAAATTCCTGCATAGCCACACGTGAATACAAAGTCACTGATTTTTAGCAAACCTAGAAGATAGTCAGACATCCATTCAATTTCTTTTTTTTAAAGATTTTATTTATTTATTTGACAGAGAGAGATGACAAGCAGGCAGAGAGGTAGGCAGAGAGAGAGGAGGAAGCAGGCTTCCTGCTTAGTAGAGAGCCCGACTTGGGGCTTGGTCCCAGGACCCTGGGATCATGACCTGAGCCAAAGACAGTGGCTTAACCCACTGAGCCACCCAGGCGTCCCTCCATTCAATTTCTTAACTGAGTCTCAAATGCATCCTGAGTTCTAACCTAAACCTAAGTTCTACTTCTTACACGTTGTTCTATGACCAAATCCTTTCTGTTCAGTATTTTGTAACATTTAAATATTAATCAATTGATGCTTTGTCTGTGTATTTCTATGATAATAATTTGAATACTGTAGATTTATTGTTATATTTATAGATTTATAATCAAAGTTTCATCAGTTGAAGTTTTTGGAAATTTCAGCTATAATGATTAACCTAAAATAATACTGCCTCAAATCCCTCTGATATCAAGGCCCAACACTTGATTATAGCCAAACCTGTGGTGGATAGTTCCATGGGAAATTGCAGTTACTTAACACTGATAGCATCTCGTGTTCTCTCTCTCATTTTAGAATGTCTCCAACACAACCCAAAAGTGTAGGAGAGTTAATGTCCTCTGAGGACAGCTCTCAGTGAAGTGGAAATAAGAGCCATAGATAAAATTGTCAGTTTTCAGGTCTTCATGAGGACAACTTAAAGAAGTTTCTCAGGACCTTTCAGTAAAAGCAAGCCTTCATTTTCTATCCACAACAATTATATCAACAATGTACCTCTTTGACAAAGTTGTTTCTTCACTGTATCACTTTCCCATTCTTTTCTACCTTGGATAATCACCCAGATAAACTAACAGTACTCAAATCCTTTGTCCTACTCTTTGCTCTCAGGATAAATGGAGCCAAAAGACTTAGATTAATATCAAGTTCTGAATGGGATCTTAGAGCTATTTCTGTCCAGATTTTCATAAACATAGGGACATTTGAATTATCAGGCTATAAATAAGTTCTAAATGGAGGGGGCAAAAGCAAAAAGTAGAAATTTTTATGTTTGATTTTTAATCATGATTAAAAAGAATGTTAGTACATTATAAAAGTGTGGATCTTTGTAAAACAATGTCATAATGTAAGAAATAGGTTGCATAGTCCTTTTGGGAATATTAAACCAAGTGTTCAGGTGCCATCTAATTTCTTGTTTAATCCAGAACTTTGGTGTGCATTATCTTGAGGAATAGAATTTTGAAGTCCAGACAGACTAACAGAAAACTGACCCAAATGTGTGTGTTTATATTTCTGCTTTTGTTGTAAAAATCAAAGTGTGATTGCTGGTTTAAAATGGTAAAACTAATACTGTTCATGGACTCTATTATAAATTTTCTAATTGTATAGGAAGAATCCAAGAAACATATAATTAATTGATTTGCAAATCCTCAAAGAGCTACAGGAACAGGTAGTGGTATGTTCTGATTCAACAGCATCATAATGCAGCATTTTATGTGTGTGGCTAATGGATATTTTCATGAATGTTTGCTAGCTAGTCAGCCAATACAGAGAAATATTAGGTAGGGTAATTACTCACAGTTGTGTTTAATAAAATGAGAGAAAATTATCAAATGACACTAATAATAATAATCCTATAGCAGGCTAAATAATTCAATGATAATTACAAGTATTAATCTAGCTTTCTTCCCTGATTATGACTCTTATCTCCTTTATCATAATGGGAGTAGCAGATTGTCTGCAATGAATTGTGAAAACCCAGCAGTGACTTTGGCAGTGAAGGCCTCCCATCAATTTTGATAGGTTAAAATGATTCTGGATGGTTTGGGCAAATGTGTCATTTTTTTTTTCTGTGTGTGTAATAAAAGAAAGAAGCAATAATAAATTCTTGCTGTTATTCCATGGAACCAATAAAATCATACTGCCAACAAGAGGCTGTTGACACCGTAAGTGTGGTTAACTGTCTTGAAATAATAGGCCTCGAAATAAAATTCCAATATTTCACATAACCTCTTTTTTTTTAAAGAACAAAAACAAAACAAAACAAAGAAACTATACTGCTTACATTTAGGGCCCTGCTGTTGTGTAACTATTTTTGAACATGTCTACTGTAAGTGTATATATATATATTTTTTTCTGTTCAATGAATTCATTTAGAGATAAATTTAGATTGCAAATTATTTGGGGGGGGGCATGGTATTTGTGGCTAGTCTTACAAGTAAAAAGGACTAAAAGAAAGAAGAAAAACATTTTTTATTACAGCATATTTACATCTTCCAAAGTACTTATTTACTTTCATACTGACTAATGTATAATACTGTACACAAAGAAAGAAGTTAAATGAGTTATAATTCAGTCGAAGTATAGCTGGCCATTTTAAAACTTACCACTGAATCTTTCTGGTATGAAATGTGATATCTGGCAATCTGGTCCAGTTCATTACATCAGGTCATTTGTATGCTCTTATTACCATTGTGATAGCATAGCACATTTTATAACCCAGACATTTTACAATGGAACTATGATGCATGTATTTTCAAAAGTATAGACATACATGAAGCTATGAGGTCAAAAAAGATGAATGTCCGTAGTACCATATAGACTAAACAAATAAAAATGTCCAAGGCTCTGAGTGAGATTTATGAATATTGTATAAGATTAGGCCAACATGTGGTTTTGATATAAATCATCTGTTCTTAAATTAGAATTCCAATCGTTGAGTACAGTGTTGAAAATGGCAGATAGATTTTAGCTATCTTTGCTCAGTAGGGAAAATGGAAAAATGTTTAGTTTGGTCAGATTTTCACTTAACTTCTGAAAAATCTTACGTTTGAGAGAACCCTTCTGAAATAAGAATCCTTAAAGACATAACCCCTTTGGCACAAGTTTTCAAGAAACTTGTTGGATGTTGTAGACAATTATATGGCACACGTACTGTTCTAGATGTTTCATGCCAATAATATGTAAGCCATACCAAGGCTACATATACATATAGAGATGTTCCTCAGCTTACAAGGGGGCTATGTACAGAGAAACACATAAAAAACTGAAAATGCATTTAATACCCCTAAACTATCAAATATCATAGCTTACCTTAAGCTTATTTCAACATACTCAGAACACTTACATTTGCCTGCATTTGGGCAAAATCATCTTAAGCAAAGCCTATTTTATTACAAAGTATCAAATATCACATGCAATTTATTAAACATTACACTAAAAAAAAAGAAGAATGGTTATATATAGAATGGTTGTAAGAATATCAGGTGTTCACCCCTGTAATCTTCTAGCTGACTGGGAGCTGTGGCTCACTGCCCCGGCCCAGCATCACAAGACGGCACCATACCACATGTCACTGGCCCTTTTTATAAAGACCCAAATTCAAAATTCAAAGTACAGTTTCTACTGAATCACTTTCACTTTCACATCTTTGCCAAATATATTGTAAGTTGAATCATTGTAAATCAGGAGCCATCTTATTTGAAAGTTAAATCACAGTCACCCGTATACACACAAAAAAAGGCCTTCATGTAGGGCCATCTATGTATCTCTAAACAACATAGCATGACCTATCAACAGCAAAAAATGGATGTGAAGGGGACAATTGCTTTGTGTCAGTACTATGAGCAGTAACATACATGGCCTTACTCACCTAGCAGAACTCCAGAGCTAGCTGATGGCAAGGAATTTTACAAATGTTTGCTGAACAGCTTAAGCACTATTATTTTTAAATTAATGTGCATATCTGTTTTCTAAAGATATGTTAATTTATTTTATTGACTTATTACAAAACCAAATAATTTCCTCTTATTTAAGTGGCAGGTAAATAGAATTCTTTTTAATTTAAATCAAATGGCTTTTTAGGGAAAATATACTAAAAATTCTGAAACTTGTATTGCTTATGAATCTTTTATTGGAATCCTTATCAAGTTGTATTGTTCAAGTTTTTCCTAAATAATCTTCAATGAATTGAAAATATTTTTTGGATTTTATTCAAGGCTATTAACTCACAATTTCACTTTGTTAAATATAGTGCTAAACGTTCAACCAAAACGTTGTGTCTTTTTTTTTTTCCACTACCACATCCTCCATCTACTGACTGGATTCTCTCCCCAACTAGCACATATATACCATTGTCTATCTTTAGGATAAGTAAGGGTCATCTTTTGTCTTTATTCTATTCATCGCATGCTTCTGAACTTGTTGAATTTTAATATAGTCACACCATAAGCATCACATATTTGATTCCCCTTTCAATAGTAAACAGTGCACAACCAGAGCATACCTTCAAAGCTATCAATAGACTTACTCTGATATATTATTTTTGTATTTTTGTAAATTAAAATAATTAAATTATAGAACAAGACTTTCAGGTGGTAGGTGTTGTAAGTTTTACCCAAACTGACTTTTGTCAAACTCGTTTTTGTCATCATATATGACAAGTAGTTTTCTCACGTTTGTTTTTAGAATATCCTTGTATAATGAATATTTACACTGATATCTAGTATAAAAATCTTGCAATTTATTTTAGAAACATTAAGATATTGAAAATCAATCTATTTCTTTGATTCATTAAAGACATTTTTGGCTTGTTTCCAGTACTTTCTTACTGGTTAAAAAATGAATTTGAAGTAGTCTGAATTTCATTATTATATGGCACTTTCCCTTTGATGAATACAAAGACGATATTCTATATTAGCTATCTGAGAAGAATTTGTTTTTTTAATTTTATTTATTTGTGAGTGAGAGAGAGCACAAGCAGGGGGAGCAGCAGGGTGAGGGAGAAGCAAACTCCCGGCTAAGCAGGGATTCTGTTGCAGAACTGAGTCCCAGGACCCTAAGATCATGACCTGAGCTAAAGGCTCAGGCGTTTAACTGACTGAGCCACCCAGGTGTCCCAATCTGAGAAGAGTTCTGTATGTTATTCCTATTAATATGCAGTTTAAAGTCTAGGTGATTAACTTAATATTTTAGTGGCTATTACATAGATAGCAGAGAGTAAGAAAGAAATAGTAAATCAACCATATTCTATGCATTCTAAATGAAAATAATTAATCAATCATAATAAATCCTTCTATTTATGGAATATCAACTTATAAGCTTTCATCCATATGAACAATGCCAAATACCAGAATAAAGGGTCATCTAATACAAATAAAGGATAGAATTAAAGAATTCTGGTAAGCCATTTAATTTTGAAAAATGGTGCTATATTGTTGCTGAGTTGTGGTTTTCAGTTACATAATATCTGATAAGTGTAGAAGTAACATGAGTGTTACGTGAGATGAGAAATGGTTTATAATTAAGATAATTTTAAAAGTACAGATAAATACAAATTTGTAAACATAGCATTATGGAGGAATAAAAATAAATGATAGCTACACACTCTAAAGTGAATAAATCTTGGAAAGTTAATAGAGAAGTAAAACAAGGGCAGTGCAAAAAGTATGGTACATTTTTATGAAGTTCAAACAAATTCTGTGAAACCATAGATGGACTTAAAGATACTATTATGTATCAAATATTGTAAAAATTAAGCAAGGAAATAGCAAACATAAAATAACCAAAGCATACAAACTTGGGTAGATACAATAGGTGTGATCATGTTCTACTTCAAAAAGAGATGAGTTAATAGATAAATAGAAGTAACTAGACTTTTTAGAAGTTAATAAAACTTTGCCTGTCATTTCTTAGTAATATAAAATATATGGTTTTCTAACAAAAACGTTTATCTTAAAAATATTTAAAAATAAATTTCAGGCTACTCATAAGGTTATATTTACTTTTCCACTGAAGGAAAAGCTGGTTGTTGTAGTTGTAGTTGTTTGTTTGTTTTAGTCTCCTCCTGGTTTTTATTATTATAATGTGGAATAAGGAATGTTAGATTGAAAAGTGAATTATTTTATAGACAAAATCATTACTTGATTCACCTCCTGGTACAGCAGATGGAACTCCTGAAAATATGCCCTTTTGCCTTACAGAAGAGTAACAGTTATGCTTACTTCTGAAACATACTTGGTGGTGGCCCTAAATAGTGACACCATAGTAAACATTTTGAATATTTGCAATGAATTTTTATAGTCATAGGGCTCCAAAAGGCACTGCTGGTATCTTAGCAGGTATTTCAATAAAGCTAAAAGTTGCCTGACTGTTTAAAAATATTAACAAGGCACAAAACGGCAGAAGTATTGTCCTCAGATATTATTTTTTCCATATGCTCCTGATTCCAGACATGACAAGTTATTTTTTTAAATTTTTTTTATAAAAGATTTTATTTATTTATGTGACAGAGATCACAAGTAGGCAGAGTCAGGCAGAGAGAGAGGAAGAAGCAGGAACCCTGATGAGCTGAGAGCTCAATGTGGGACTCGATCCAAGGATCCTGGGATCATGACCTGAGCCGAAGGCAGAGGCTTTAACCCACTGGGCCACCCAGGCGCCCCCATGACAAGTTATTTTTGATAGATATATATACAATGTATTTTCCAGTTATAAGAAAAATGGTTCTGCTATTTTTAAACTTTTTTAAAAATTACATAATTTTTTAAATTAAAATATTATGTTTTAATGTTTTAATTTTATTTTCTTTTTTTAAAGATTTTATTTATTTATTTGAAAGACGGAGATCACAAGTAGGCAGAGAGTCAGGCAGAGAGAGGGAGAGAGGGAAGCAGGCTTCCTGCGGTGCAGGGAGCCCGATGCGGGGCTCGATCCCAGGACCCTGAGATCATGACCCGAGCCAAAGGCAGCAGCCCAAACCACTGAGCCACCCAGGCCCCCCAATGATTTACTGTTCAATATACTACTTAGAATATAAAACCTATTCCATTTGGTAAGATATTTACCATTTAAAAAATGGTAATTTTCTCATAGTGTGTTCCCCTCACATTGCTTTATTTTGAATAAAAAAATTTCACAATAAACATAACTGATGCTTTCCTTTTGATTGTCCCTCTGTTGGTCATACTGTATATGAGCCATGACAATTAGTTTTACAAAATTTATTCATGTTTGTTGATATGTTTTATCATCACTAATTTTCCCTTTCTTATCTAGATTCCCCAGCTTTCAGACAGGTGGACACTTCAATAAACCATACCCAAGGGATGTATCAAGTACTTCTTAGACATCTCTCAGATCTTTGAGGTCTCATTTTACCTAGGGATTTGCAAAAGGTTCTGCCAGAGGCACCACTGTGACAACTGATGACCCTGGTCTATCTCCTGCTAAGCTCAAGAGGTCACTGGTTTCCAAGTTTATCTATACAATTAATGCATTCCAGCAAGTTCTTTGTTTTTTAATATTAACAAACTTACTTTAAAGTTTATATGAAGAGGCAAAGACTCACAATAGTCAACATAGTGTTGAAGAAGAACAAAGACTGAGGACTGACTTCAAAGTTTACCATAACGATGGGGCACCTGGGTCGCTCAGTGGGTTAAGCCTCTACCTTCGGCTCAGTTCATGATCCCAGGGGCCTGGGATCGAGTCCTGAATTGGGCTCTCTGCTCAGCAGGGAGCCTGCTTCTACTCATCTCTCTCACTGTCTGTCTCTCTGCCTATTTGTGATCCCTCTCTGTGAAATAAATAAATAAAATCTTTTAAAAAAAGTTGACCATAACGATAATTGTAAGCAAGATATTGTAATACCACAGAAAGACTAGATTAAAGGAACAGAATATATATTATCAATTATATTTTATATTTAATATAAAATCAAAAGCAATACAAGAGAGCAAAATACAATCTTTTAAACAAATGGTTCTGGAGTAATGGTGAAGCTAAATGTAAAAATATAAAATAAAAATAAAATAAAATAATAAAATAAAATAAATCCAGGCAGATATCATACACTCTTCACAAAAATTAACTGAGATTGGATTATAACCCTAAACATGAAACATGTAGAAGGTAATATAGAAGAAAATTTAAATGACCTTGGTTTTGGCAATAACTTTAGCTACAAAAGCCCAAGCACTGAATTTTAAAGTGTCTACTCTGTGAAACACAATGCCAAGAGAATGAAAAGGCAAAGCACAGACTATGAGAAAAAATTTGCAAAATACACATCTGGCAAAGGACTGTTAATCAAAAATACACAAAGACCCCTTAAAACTCAACAATGGGGGAAAAACCTGATTAAAAATGAGCCAAAGACCTTAGCAGATACCTCACAAAAGAAAATATTACAGATGGCAAATAAGCATATAAAAAGATGCTTCACATCATATGTCAGCAGGAAAATGCAAATTAAAACAAAAAAGAGACCCCCGTACATACCCAGAATTCAGAACACTGAAAACAGAACACGAAATGTTGGTGAGGATGTGGAGAAACAGGAATGTTCTTCCATGTCTATTGAGAATAAAGAATGGAAAAAACTTGGCAGTTTCTTACAAAACTAAACATATTCTTGCCAGATGATTCAGCAGTAGCAGTTCTTGGTATTTATCCAAAGAAGATGAAATCTATACCCACAAAGAGGTCTATAGTACTTTTATTCATAACTGACAAAAGCTTGGAAGCAACCAAGATATCCTTCCATAGGTGAAAGGTCAAATAAAGTGTGGTACATGCAAACAATGGAATATTATTTAATGCTAGAGAAATGAATTACCAAGCCATGAAAAGATATGGATATAAATATTTAATAAATATTTGATTTTAGGCTTCTACCAGTCTATCAATAGTATTAGTATATTTTAACAGTGAATGCTCAGCATTCATGAATTTACCTAATAAAATATTTTGGGTTCAATATTTAAAATACTTCAACCTCTATGATTATATTCCTAATAATTTTGAATTGGGGTAAATAAACCTTAACTTTTTGTAACTTGTTTCAATATGCAAAAGAGCTCAATGAAATTTTAGAAAATAAAAATTTTCAAAAAAAGTTTAGTTTACTATTGCCAAATAATTTAAAACTTTATCTTATATTCAAATACATATATTTTTCTAAATTGATTTATAGGCTACTAAAACCAAAAACTATTAGTTATACTAGATTTCATATCATGCCATCAATGCCAGAAAGCCATCTGTTGATGACTTGTCTTAAACAGAGTTAAGATGGGCGTTATTACAATGCAAGATGGAAACAAAGATAGTATAACAATTGAGTGTTGCATAACTTTTCTGTTTTGATCAAGTTACTAATCTACAAAAGGCTTTTATCGGTGACAGACTTGGGAATTTAACAAAACTTTTAAACTAGCATGTGCGACTCATTCCTAGAAAACAACACAATCAATAACACTTTATTTAGATTAAATCATGACTATTTCTCCATTTGAATAAAAAAGGTAACAACCCCAATAAGTTTATTGAACGTGAAAAGTTGAAATGCTGTAATGCTCCTAAGGAATCAAATGATCCAGTCATGAATTACAAAAAAAATGATATAAATACCAAAGTGTTTGTATAATTGTAATGTACAACTGCCCATTATCGTTCAATAGTGTAGGCTTGTACAAGAACTCTATAAAAGAACTCCACTTCTAAACTGTGGAAAATATGTTCCCTTTCTCCCTATATACAACTATTAAGCCATTCATTTAGCTTTTAAAATATCCACTTAATACAGGCTTTTTACTCATTTGAACCCGGCAGCAGGGTTCTATTCTTATTGCTTACATCTGAAGGATAGACTTCTAGCGTAAGAGGTAAAGCCCATAAAGGAGCCCAATAATAACAACAAAATACAGTTTAGTGATCCCTTACAATCTGCCAGCTACCTTTCTGAGAATACTTCAATTAATAAAACATATAAAATAGCTGACCACAAAGAGCTTACATTCTTTTGAAATATAATAGTGAAATAAACCAATAATAGAGGGGCGCTTCGGTGGCTCAGTCCATTGAGTGACAGCCTCTGGCTTGGGTCATGATCTCAGGGTCCTGGGATGTAACTCCCCAGCAGGCTTTCTAGGCAGTGGGGTGTTTTCTTCTTCCTCTGCGCACCCTCCCAATTCTCTCTCTCTCTGTCTCAAATAAGGAAATAAACCAGTAATAGAATAATGATTGATGGTTGATGGCGATAAGTGTTACAAAGAAATACAAGAAAGGTAAAAGCCATTGGAGGATGCTGGGATGAAAGTTAATTTTATTTTTTGTTGGGTGGTTATATCTCATTTAGGAGATGTTATTTGCACAAAGACCCAGGAAGTGAAGGAGGGTATTATACAAATATTAAAGGAAAAGATTGCTCTAGGCAGAGCAAGTAAGTATATAGACTCTGTGTGAACAGCTTGTCTGTTACTTTTGAGGAAAAGCAAGGAGGCCAATGAGGAGTTTATAGTGGTGGAGAGAGGAAGAACGTATTGTACCTTCTAGTACATTGAAACGCCTTCAGTTTTTATTTAATATGAAAGGGGAAGATACCAAAAGACTTTCAACAGCAGAATAAAATCATCTGACTTGATTTTTAGGTTAAGTTGCTGTACCAAAATAAATTTGCAGGGAGAAAGGAGTGCAGTATGTGTGGAAGTGGGGCTATCAATCAAGTCAATAATTCAGGAACATATGATGGTGTTTTTAGCATGCTGGGTGGTAATAGAAGTGGTGAGGTATGGTTTTTATTTTGTATATATTTTGATGGTGAATATTCCGGTGAACAGGATGGGGTATGTGCAGGACAGACAATATCAACATTTATTTTACCTGCACAAACAGAAGCGTGGAGTCTTCATTCCCTGATATGGAGAGAACTCTGAGTTCAATTGTTCTTTGTCATTAAATGGCATAGTGATGATGAGGATTTAGTCAGACAGTGAAAGAGAACAGTAAGCATAGTGTTAAGCGGTAAGACATTATAATACATTTGAACAACAAAAAACGTTGTGTTGGATCATGTGTTTGTGTGAGTAAATAAATAAATAAGCTTACTGGGCTTCTGATAGAGGTAAAGAAGACTAGTATATGATCCAAAGGGGCACGTGCACCAAATGTTTATAGCAGCAATATCCACAATAGCCAAACTATGGAAAGAACCTAGATGTCCATCAACAAATGAATGGTATATATATATATATATATATATACGATGGAATACTATGCAGCCATCAAAAGAAATGAAATCTTGCCATTTGCGATGACATGGATGGAACTAGAGGGTATTATGCTTAGCAAAATAAGTCAACCAGAGAAAGAAACTATCATATGATCTCTCTGATATGAGGAACTGGAGGTGCAATGTGGGTGCTTGGGGGACAGGAAAAGAGTAAATGAAACAAGATGGGATCAGGAGGGAGACAAACCATAAGAGACTCTTAATCTCACAAAACAAACTGAGAGTTGCCGGGGGGTGGGGAGGGTAGGGAGAGGGTGGTGGGGTTATGAACATTGGGGAGGGTATGTGCTGTGGTGAATGCTGTGAAGTGTGTAAACCTGGCGATTCACAGACCTGTACCCCTGGGGCTAATAATACATTATATGTTAATTTAAAAAAAAGAGCTTTTCAGCAAAGAGTGTGTAATCAGGCATATTTTATTAAAGTAACCATGTAAAATGATGGTTGAAAATTGGAATAACAGAAAACATAAAAATTAGAGATTTTAAAAAGAGATCTGGGACAGTGTAGAGAATATAATCAATGATATTATAATAGTGTTATATGGTGACAGATGGTGGCTATATTTATAGTGATCATAGAATAATGTATGGAGATATTGAAAACCTGAAACCAATGTAACAATGAATATCACTATACTCAAATAAAAAAATAGTAAAAATAAAACATTTTATTTTAAAAAGATAAAAAGAGGGACAAGAATCTGTAAAGTGAATTTCAAAAAGCTTAAAGATGAGGCTAAGACATACTCTGAACCTTGAGGAAAACACCATTTTGAAAATTCTTCCCATTTTGAGAAAACTCAAATGAATCAATACCATAAAAGAACCCATTTTAACTGAGAGATGTAATGAATGCTCAAGAAATAATTTTATGACAGGATAATTCTTCCCTATGAAACAGCATACAGAAACCAGGGGGAAACACCTGGAATCAAAATAAACTATACTGAAAATAAGAATTAGGAAAAAGATAAATGATGAAAGATAAGAAAATTAGAACTGCGAGAGAGACCTAGTGAATAGAATTTTTAGCTTGTGGTTTAATGTTTTTGAGGATAATCTAGAGTTCATAACTGCCTTGAGACAGGCTGGTTGTAGGCAGTTTAGGCAGACCCCTAAGACAGGCCTACTTTGGGCAGATGGTGTTGGAGGAGGCCATTGGGCTGGACAAAGACAAATCCAACCATTTGACTAAAGTGTCTGTGAAGATGTTGAAGTCAGATGCTACTGAGAAAGACCTGTTAAACCTAATCTCAGAAATGGAGATGATGAAGATGATTGGACAGCACAAGGACACCATCAACCTGCTGGGTTCTGCACACAGGATGGTCCTTCGTACACTCTCATGGAATATGCCTCCAAAGACAACATACAGGAGTACCTGCAGGCCCAGAGGCCTCCTGACCTGGAGTACTGTTACAATATCAGCCACAATGCAGCAGAGCAACTCTCCTCCAAGGACCTGGTATCCTGTGCCTATCAGGTAGCCTGAGGCATGGAGTACCTTGCCTCCAAGAAGTGCATACACCAAGACCTGGCCACCAGGGAAGTGCTGGTGACAAAGGACAACATGATGAAGATCTCAGACTTCAGCCTTGCCAGAGATATCACCACATCAGTTACTATAAAAAGACAACCAACAGTGGACTGCCTGTGAAGTGGATGGTCCCTAAGGCCATGTTTGACCAGAGCTACATCCACCAGAGTGACTTCTGGTCTTTTGGGGTGATCCTGTGCAAAATCTTCAATCTGGAAGCCTCCCATATCCTGGAGTGCCTGTGGAGGTGGCTTTCAAGTTGCTGAAGGAGTCATTTGATGGATAAGCCAATAAGTGCACCAGAGAGTTATACACAATAATGAGGGGTGGCTGGCATGTGGTTCCTTCAAGGTGCTGGTAGAAGACCTGGATCATACTGTGGCCTTGACCTCCAACCAGGAGTACCTGGACCTGTCCTTGGCCCTGGAACAATACTGTCTATGCTTTCCCAACACCTGAAGCTCCACCTGCTCCTCAGAGAAGAATTCCACCTTCTCTCATGTGCCGTTGCCCAGGGAGGCCTATCTGCCCTGACACCCAGCCCAGCTTGCCAATGGTGGACTCAAATGACTAGTATCCCTATTACTCCTGTCCAGATTCCGTCATAAGCTGTAACCCTTACCCCCCACCCTCCCTGCAAGACTCACTGCCTTCTCCTTTGTCCCTTTCCTACTGGCAGGAGCCAGCTGCCTACCTGAGGCCTTCACCCCTTGAAGTTCACCTCTCTTCCCCTTCCTCTTCCTCCTCCTTACAACCTGCTCATGAAAGAAAGGCACAGAGAGGCAGGTACTTGCTCGTGGCTACTTCCTTCCCGCCCATATGTTGGACCAAGACCCCTCCCTGGCATCTGGTACTGCCTGGACGTCGAGGGAGTGGGAGATGAGGCATGCCAGTGAAAGCTGTTGGAGCTTTCCTGTTTTGGTTTTGTCTGCTTAGCATAACATGTAAGACTGAGTTCTGGTGGCAGGGACCTAGTCCTTGGGGCTATAGCACTAGCGAGGGGAGGTCAACTGCTGTGGGCCTTGGCTAAGAGCAACCCCTGCTCCAGAGATATGGTGCCAAGGGCTTATTAATTTTGATACTAATTTGCTTTGCTGACCAAATACCTGGTATCAAAAGATGGGAAGGCAAAGACTGAAAGCAGTGTTGTGACCATGGGGTCCAGCCCCAAACTATGAAGAAAACACAAAGTGTATAAATCTGAGTAAGTATATATTTACACACCTTTTTAAATAGGTTGTTATCAAAGATTTAATCAATGGGTAATATGCTCCTCGTGGCTGGGAAGCATCAGTTGCCATATATTAAAAACAAAGAAAAGAGGTGTCTGGGTGGCTTCCTCCATAAGTGTCCCTTCTTTTCAGGTCATGATCCCAGGGTCCTGGGATGGAGCCCCACATCAGGCTCTCTGCTCAGTGGGAAACCTGCTTCTCCTTTTCCCTCTGCCCTGCTTATATTTCCTCTTCCTATCTCTCTGTCTCTCAAATAAATAAAATATTTAAAAAAAAGAAAGAAACAAAATGTTTTTAAAAGGTCTTTTTTTAAAAAAATTTTCTAGGGGTGCCTGGATGTCTCAGCTGTTTAAGCACATATTTGCCTTTGGCTGAGGTCATGATTCCAGTGTACAGGGCTCCAGCCCTGCATGGGACTACTTGCACCCCAAGGAGCTTGCTTCTTCCTCTCCCTTTGCACGTGATTCCCCCCGCTTGTGCGCTTCCTCTCTCTCTCTCTCTTTCTCTCTCTTGCTGTCAATAAACAAAATAAAATCTTTTCTTAAATAAATAAATAAATAAATAAATAAATAAATCTCTAAACGTACTTTCAGGTTAGGTCCCTTAACAATAATTGCTACTGCTTCATTTAAAAAAAAAAAAAGATAATTTAGAAATGTGCTTCCAGAGCTAAAAAGCTGTTTTTTTTTTTTTTTTTTTTTTTTTTTTTTTTTTTTTTTTTTGGTCAGGATTAAATATAGAAGTGCTTTAAAAAGAAAAAGAAAAAATATGCTATATTAACACTAATCACACTATAACTTTGGTGGTTATATCAAGATAATGAAAAGTGATTTTAAAGCAAATTTCATTATCAGACATAAAGATCAAGTCAAAATTACAGAATAGTAAAAGGATGAATTCCTCAGGGAGTATAATAATTCTTGACTTTTAATACTTAATAACAGATTTGGGGATATATAGGGAAAAACTAAGAACAAAAATCATAACTTCTACCTTAGAAGAGAAATGGAAAAAATTTCAACACCTTTATTTTACGATTATATAGACAAATGGTCATCAAATTGGTAATATATGTAAGACTTGAACAAAATTATCAACTAACTAGATATGCTTGATATTACAGAACACTCCCAACAACCGCAGACTACATATATCTTAAGCCATGATTTTCTTTGCAAAGGTCAACATTGATAATGTTCTAGTCATTCCTCCGTGTACCAGGAAAGAAGTAGCACTTTCTTGAAAGACACAGCTATCAAAGCTCCAATGAGAAACCGTAAAGATGGAGAAGGGATTTGCAAATTATATATCTGATAATGGACATCTATTCTGATTATTAAAAAAATGAATAAAAATAAAAAACCTTACTAATAACCAAACAGAGTATCCAATTTTACATGTGAAGAAAATTATTGCAGAGACATGTCACCAAAAGGATATGGATGGCTTATAAGTACATGACAAATTTCTCAACATTTAGACATTAAAGAAATACAAATTAAAATCATAATGAGACATGCTTACATATCTATTAGAATGGCTAAAATTATAAAGGCTAATTGTACTTCGTCGGAGCTAGATTGAGAAGCAACAAAAAATCTAAACTGTTGTTGGCATATATCATGATACCACCACTTTGGAAAATATCTGCCATATAATAGGTTCAGTAGACAATTTGTAAATTTCAGAAAAAAATAATGTTGAGAGTATACTGAATTTCATAAGTCATTTCAATATTTTTTTCCAAAATAGAAACTAGGTAAAACATGCCTTAAATTTACTTTCAAAATATTTTATAGCATATAATGGACAATATACATAAGCCTTAAAAAAACAATCATATAAATAACCATTTCATACCTACTTAAAAATTGCATAATACCACACTCCTAGATCCTCTCTGAATGCTCTAAAATAGCCCTTCAAAGGAAATACATTTTTAAAAATAACAGACTTTTTTTGGCAAATAATTTAATAAATAAAATTTTCATTCATCTACGTAGATCATAATAAATGTTTTTAATAAGCATGAAATTATAACTCTGAAGTGTGCTAAAATGAAACCACCTGCTAAGGATGAGAGAACAAAAATAAACATCATTTTTCCAAATAAGAGGAATTTATTACCTTTGAATCAAAGCATGTGGATTTGTTCAAACTGGCAATAAAGGAATATGGAAACACAAACCATAGAAAGTCATATTTTAGATTTCTAAAAGACTTCAAAGTAAAGAGTATACATTTTTTAAATGTTACATAATGCTACATAATGACAAGATGACAGGTTGTGACAAATAGCATTTAAAAGCTCTACTCATAATGGAATGGAAGGTGTCATTTCCCTATAATTTTATATATGTCATTAATTTACTATATCTGGATACAACATATTACCAAACAGATGTTCATCAAAGAATAAATCATTTTTAATGGAACATAATAATTTGAACCTACATCTATTAATCATTATTTTCGATCAAACATTTATCGTCTCACTAAACTTTTTATCAGTTGTCGACAAAATTAAAAAACAATAGGATAAAAAGTCGTGTTTGGAAAAGTAGATTTTCTTTGAAATTTGCATTTAAATGAAAATATTTGCTGATATTTTTATTTATTTATTTATTTAATTTTTTTTAAAGATTTTATTTATTTGTCAGAGAAAGAGGGAGAGAGAGTGAGTACAGGCGGACAGAATGGCAGGCAGAGGCAGAGGGAGAAGCAGGCTCCGTGCCGAGCAAGGAGCCGGATGCGGGACTCGATCCCAGGATGCTGGGATCATGACCTGAGCCGAAGCCAGCTGCTTAACCAACTGAGCCACCCAGGCGTCCCTTGCTGATATTTTTAAAACTTTAAATGTAATTTTATATATATCTGACCTATCAAATAATATAAAATTTTGGAGACAATATAGTTTGGGGCACATGGTAAGCAATAATCAATTTTTTTGTTGATCCAAGTGTTCTTGTATTATTTTTCTTAATTATTCTAGTACCACAATTTATAGTTCTAAAATTTTTCCATCCCCCCCATTTTAATATCTCTTAAGGTGGCACTCACCTTGCACTTGATGACATATCCTAGTTTAACTGACAGCATTTCACTTTCTTAGTCGAACATAAACTATAGTGCATCTTACCCTTGATGAAAGCTAGGATGCAATTAAATACTCTATTATGGTTACGATTCTGATAGTTGAAAACCTCCGGTAGCTCCCTGTGCCCCCACAGTGTAGTACCTCACCTCCTCGCCATAGTATACAAACCATCTCATCCCCAGTGTTAACCCCGGGGCTCAGCCTCCATCCCCAGGTGATGCTGCCAGATCAGCTGTCGGTTGTCATGAACTTGCTGTAGTTTCCCGAATTCACTGTGCTGCCTCCTGGCACTTTGAAACTTGACACACTCATCCTCAATCTTCGCTTTGCCCTTGTCTATCACCTCCCCTGAAAATCTGTTCCTAAGTGGTTTTTCCTAGCTCCAACCTACCCTTGGCAGTCTTTTATCTCCCTGTGGTAAAGCCTGTCACACTGCACCATGGACATGCCCGTTGTCCCCCTAAGAAGAGAAAAGGGACAATGAGGGCCCCCCAGCAATTGCAGCTCTAGTGCAGAGCCCCATGCCTTGCTTGTAGGAAATGCCAGATCATGAAGACAAACGGAGATCATCCCCTGGCTAAAACCAGCTCTTCTTTGCCTACCGTAGGATCTGGACCAATAAAGGGCAGCCAGTTATTATTGCTGTTTGTCCAAAGATTTTTCCCCATATATTTCCCAGGTCTTTACTCTTTTTATAGCACTTTAATTCAGGCTTCAAACACTTCCTAGTCAGATCAGGTGAAATCATTTTCCTTCCCATACCCTCGATGTATTTCACATCTAGTAATTCTTTTTTTAAAGATCTTATTTACCCATTTGACAGACAGATCACAAGTAGGTAGAGAGGGAGGCAGAGAGAGAGGGGGGAAGCAGGCTCCCCGCTGAGCAGAGAGCCCGATGTGGGGCTCCATCACAGGACCCTGAATTCATGACCTGAGCCGAAGGCAGAGGCCTAAACCACTGAGCCACGCAGGGGACCCCATATCTGGTAATTTTTAACCAACGTGGATTTGCTGCATCAAATAGTTCCTTCTTCTTCAAATATAAATATATAAATATATTGATCAAGTCACTCGCATGTCTTAGGAGAATGTCATGCCTTTAGTAGAAAGCTTGAAATCTTGGCAATTGGTTTTGATTTTTGATTTTTGTTTTGGTTAGATTTGGTTCGGTTTTTGTAATTTTAAAAATGCCTCCAGCCGTTGGCTCTGTCTGACCTGATTGCTTTCAGCTATTTCTGCAACAAAATCGTCCCGGCAGCGAAAACTCTCATTGCTTACAATGGCGCCCCCTTCTGAACACTTTGTTAATAAAAAGCTTTTTTTTTTTTTTTTGGCTATGATAAATATGGAACAACAATGAGGTATTTCAAAGAGGTGAACCACAGATAAATTTCTCTAAGGGAGTAGTGAGGGTTACTCAAAAAGTAACTTGACAAGGCTTTTAAAGATATCGACAATCATTATAACATAATGTGACTGATTGTTACCGTGCTCTTAACTGGGCAAACACTTGTTGGCTTCCAAGAAAGACTAACATAGTTGAGATGGTTCTAGTGGCCTTCTAGCACAGGGTCTCATGAGGCAAGGATTCTAGCCTCTGGCTGTGCAAGGCATGAGGCCTGTTAGTGATTCTATTTTTTCCTCTGCAGAATGGGTCTTTCTACATTCCAGGTCCTTTCTACCCCAATAAAAAATGCGGCAATTCTCTCAGTGAGTTGTACTTTTGGTTTAAACAGCCAACTGTGTCTTAAAAAGGACTTTTGTTTAAATTCCTTAAAAAAAAGGTCTTTTTAAAAAAAATCTTTTTCTTATTTTTTATTTTTTAATCCCATAGGTTTACTGTGATCGTGGAACTTTGTCATTATGACCTTCTTGGCTGATTAAAATATTCACCATTATCAGCTACTGCTCTCCTCTCCTGGTGGTCTCTCCAGAAGGGGACTTCTCTAGCTCTTCTAGCAGGAGATGGGCACTTCCCCTCTACCCCTGTTGCCGGACCAGCCTTACCTATCCTGCAGGGTCAGGTCGTTCTGGCCTTTTATCTGTTGTTCTCTTCTGAGTGGTTAGTTTTTCATAGATACCGTGCTTTCCTTTTGTCAGGATTTACCCTGGACTATCAAAACCCTTTTCTTGTGCCAGTGAAGCCTAAGAAACAGTCCTGATGAGAGAACCAGGAACTCGAACAGATCATATTTATCCTTAATGTTCTGTCCAAAATGAAAAATACATTTCTGAGGAGCCTCAAGATCTCTGAGAAGGGAAGTTTCACCAACTCTGTCATGTAGGGGCATCAATTCCGATTCTTTGTCAATTTTCCTACTTTCCCAGCTAATAATTCTCTACCTCATAAAGCCCAATCTCAACCGTTTCCTCTCTCAAAGGCAGTTACTCTTAGAGTCTTCACATGGCACTTGGGGCCTGCTGGTCGTTGGCTACTGCCCTCTGTACCTTGGGTCTAACAGCTGCGGGGCATCAAGATGAGCACGTCTCTTGTTCTAGGACTTAATATAGTTTGGGGCACATGGTAAGCAATAATCACTTCTTTAGTTGATCCAAGTGTTGGATCTTTCTTAATTATTCTACTACCACAATTTATAGTTCTAAAATTTTTCCACCCCCCCCATTTTAATATCTCTTAAGATGGCACTCACCTTGCACTTGATGACATATCCTAGTTTAACTGACAGCATTTCTCTTTCTTCGTCGAATTTAAACTATAGGGCATCTTACCCTTGATGAAAGCTAGGATGCAATTAAATACACTATTATGGTTACGATTCTGATATTTGAAATCCTCCCGTAGCTCCCTGTGCCCCCACAGTGTAGTACCTCACCTCCTCGCCATAGTATACAAACCATCTCACCCCCATTGTTAACCCCGGGGCTCTGCCTCCATCCCCAGGTGATGCTGCCAGATCAGCTGTCGGTTGTCATGAACTTGCTGTAGTTTCCCGAATGCACTGTGCTGCCTCCTGGCACTTTGAAACTTGACACACTCATCCTCATTCTTCGCTTTGCCCTTGTCTATCACCTCCCCTGAAAATCTGTTCCTAAGTGGTTTTTCCTAGCTCCAACCTACCCTTGGCAGTCTTTTATCTCCCTGTGGTAAAGCCTGTCACACTGCACCATGGACATGCCCGTTGTCCCCCTGAGAAGAGAAAAGGGACATTGAGGGCCCCCCAGCATTTGCAGCTCTAGTGCAGAGCCCCATGCCTGGCTTGCAGGAAATGCCAGATCATGAAGACAAACGGAGATCATCCTCTGGCTAAAACCAGCTCTTCTTTGCCTACCACAGGATCTGGATCTATCAAGAGCAGCCAGTTATTATAGCTGTTTTTCTAGGGATATTTCCCCCATATATTTCAGGGGTTTCTGGTTAGCCCCAGAGGGCCATGTTTTTTCTTCTGGAGGGCAGGCAGAGGGCTGCATTGTAGTTCTGGAATTGCCAAACTGGAGGGCTTGTGGGCCAGGAGTTGAGAACAGAAGTCTGAGAACCCAAGCAACCTTAGGGTCTGGGCAAGGGCATGGCAGGTACGCTCTGCAGATGAAACACGATCTCGTGCATCTGAAATCAGGTGAGGATCTGACAAACGCTCAGGTTGGAGTTTTTGTCCCTTATGGCCCTCTTCATGAAGAGGTGGTGGATCACGAGGCCATGGAATCTTTCCCACGATGGGAGTTGTGAGATGCTCCAAACCGTAAAGATTCTTCTGCAGGGCGATTGAGACCTGTTGGTTGGCTCCAGGACTTCCCATACGGATCGATTCCGAGTAGGGTTCTAAGGATGGATGGCTGGGAAACCCGACTCTCATTCCTCTTGTGTCCTAGTGACAAGACAGGTTAGATCTGCTGGATCTGGGGGAGAAACTGAGAGGGTTGAGTTGAAATGGACTCTCTTGTGGATGGGTCCTAATGTGGGTTTGTGTCCATGGAGAACTTGGAATGAGGCAGTGGCACAGGGTCCCTGAAGGGTTCTCCTAACCAGAGGCTTTGACTCAGCTCCAATGTGCAAGATTCCCACGTGGAGACGAGATTTCTTCTGATGGGTGCCTCAAGAAACAGCCATATGCTGCTATTGGAATCCAGGCCTCTGAGGAGAGATGCCTGGACAACAAAGCAATGGATCCGATTAGGATCTAGGGGCCTGCTCAACTGCAATTTACCTCTGGGGACATCTGTTCACGGGTCTAAGTGCAGGTAGATGCTCAGCTGGTGTCAGACCGCCCTTGTTTTTCCTGGGCAGTCAACACTATTGGGGTGGCCCCGGGCACTTTGGAGGTTTATCATCCTATTTCTAGGTTTGTGGCCAATGGAATGGGCAGAATTCCCAGGTACAGTCCTCAGGTTTGGCTCCAAGAACCTGTGCCTGTAGGTTTTGTGGGCCAGGGCTGTGGGGACAGTTGTCTGAAAACACAAACTCGGCTTAGGTTTCGGGTCGTAGGTATTGCAGGACTGATCTACAGACAGTGAGGAGAACTCTTCAGGATATGAACAAGGGGGCAAGTGTAAGACGCTTGCTCAAGATTTTGTCTCTGGATATTGTGTCACTGATGGCCGTGGAATGTCCGGGTGGCCTCATGGGCCATGGACGAGTCTTCCTCTCTGGGCATTTGGCCCGATCCGAAGAGTTTGGGGTTATTCTTTGAGATGGGAGGAGTTGGTTTTGTTTTGTTTTTACCTCACGTGTCCCACCAAAACAGAGTTTCCAGAGCAGAGCCCTGGGGAGGGGTGAGGGGACAACCAGAAAGGTGGTTAAAACTTGGGTCCTAGGGGCATGGCAAGCCCATTATGACGTCTAATGGTCCAGCCACTGAGAGGACTTACTAGAGGACAGGACTCACGCTGAAGGTCACAATGCGTGTTTGTGCCCTCTTCGTACTTAAGCAATCGCGGGGCATAATGTGTCAGGGTCAGGGTCAGTGTCAGCGTTTGGGTTAGGGTTTGGGGCAGGCTCACAGTCAGTGTCAGGGTCAGGATTAGTGGTTACTGTTAGGGTTAGCCCCGCTCCTGGGTCATGGACCCATCCGTTCAGGCTCTCAGGATAAACCCTGTGCAGAAGGGTGTAGACCCTCCACCCGATCCCACTTAACCAGCCTTAAACTGGTGTGTGAACATAACTTGCCCACCAGACATCTAAACCCTCATCAGCCTGATCCTGCTTGGGGCATCTCCTCCCACGATGGCATGGTAGGTCCTCTTTACACACAGACACACAGACACCCAGAGGCACACACACACACACAAAAACGGGGAAGAGACCTAGGGCTACACCCGTGGATCAGAAGGTGTGGGACTCTCTGACTCTGAGCCCCCTGGTGTCACCTTTTGATTTTATTAGCCAAAGGGTCTGAGGCATTGGGGAAACCTGATATGACCTGAATGGAGGCGACGTGTCTGGCGGGCGAGCTCTCTTCTCCCTGCATCCTCTCGGCTTCAGTACAGCAGAAGAACATGTCGCTTCCTTTAGGATGTGCCTAGAAATGAGCTGGGCAGGGGGTTTTTCTCTGTAATGGGTTGCCTGGATACATGGGTTGCAATTCCGTTGGGCTCTGTCGTCAGGGTAGTGAGGTCACCACTACCTGGGGGCTCCTTACCGAACTTCCTGCTGTACCAGACCTCCCTGAGCCACCGGTGCGCAAGCTGCTCAGGCTCACACTCCACTCAATGCAGTGCCCATCCAGTGACTCCCATTCAGACTCCACCCAGCCCTTGGGAGGCCTGGGTGCAGCTGTTGTCCTCGCTGGAGGCAACAGAGCTGGGTTTAGACTAGGTTAGTGTTAGGGTTAGGTTTTAGAAAGACTTAGGGTCAGGGTTAGGTTTAGACGTCGTTGGGGTCAGGGTTAGCGTAAGGCTTAGGGTAGGGGTCAGGTTTAGGGTTAGGTTCATGGTTAGGTTTAGGGTCAGGCTCACAGTAGGGTCACGGTTAGCGTAACGGTCAGAGTCAGGGTCAGGGTCAGTGTTAGGGTGACGGTTAGGTTTAGAGTCAGGTTCAGGGTCATGGTCAGATTTAGGGTCAGGTTCAAGTTTTGGTTTGGGGGCAAGGTTCATGTCAGGGTTAGGGTTAGGTTTGGGACAGGTTTAGTGTCAGGGTTAGGGTCAGGGTCAGGGTTAGGTTCATGGTTATGGTAAGGTCAGCTTTATGTTTAGGATCTGTTTTATGAGTAGGTTCAGAATCAGGGTTTGCTTTAGGGTTACGATTATGTTCAGGATCTTGGATTGGGTCAGAGTTAGGTGTACATTCAGGGTTAGGGTCAGTGTTAAGGTCAAGGCCAGGGTCAGGTTTAAGGTTAAGCTCTGACATAGGCAAAGTTCAGAGATAGGGGTATGATATGATCAGGGTCAGGTAGAGGGTCAGGATTATTGTTAAAGTGGGGTTAGGGTTAGGGTTAGAGGTAGGTTGAGGGTTAGGGTTAGACCGGGTTAGGGTCAGGGTCAGTGATAATGTTAGGGGTTAGTTTTAGGGTTAGGTTCAGCGTTAGGTTTCGGGTTAGGGCCCGTGTTAGTGTCACGGTCAGGGTTACATTTAGGGTTAGAGTTAGGGTCAGGCTCACAGTCAGGGTCAGGTTCAGTGTTCATGTCAGTGTCAGGTCACTGTTTGGGTCAGTGTAAGATTTATGGTCATGGTCTGGTTCAGGGTCAGGGTGAAGTCTTGGGCCAGTGTCAGGGTTACGGTCAGGATCTGGTATTTGTTTAAAGTCCACATTCGGGTCAGCGACAGGGTTATGTAGTGGTCAGTGTTAGGGTCATGGTTAGGTTTAGGCTCAGGGTCAGGGTCACGTATAGGGTCAGGTTCTGGTATAGGCAATGTTCAGGGTTAGGGTTATGATCATAGTCAGGTATAGGGTCAGGGTTATTGTTAAAGTTAGGGTTAGTGTTAGGGTTAGCGTTTGGTTGATGTTTAGGGTTAGAGCTTGTTAGGATCAGGGTCCGTGGTAGGTTTAGTGGTTAGTGTTAGGGTTGGGTTCAGCGATAGGATTCTGGGGAGGGCCCGTGTTAGTGTCAGGGTCAGGATTACATTTAGGGTTAGTGTTAGGGTCAGGCTCACAGTCAGGGTCAGTTTGTTGTTCAGGTCAGGGTCGGGGTCACTGTAAGGGTCAGGGCTAGGTTTATGGTCATGGTCTGGGTCAGGGTCAGGGTGAAGTTTAGCGCCAGTGTCAGGTTTAGGGTCAGGTATAGGTATTGGTTTAAAGTCCACATTCGGGTCAGGGACAGGATTATGTAGTGGTCAGTGTTAGTGTCATGGTTAGGATTAGGGTCAGGGTCTGGATCAGGTGAAGGTCAGGGACAGGGTCAGGTTTAGGGTCAGATTTGGTTTAGGGTCAATGTTCGGTTCAGTGTCACAGTTAGGTTTTGGTGGTAGGGTTTGGGATTGGGGTTAGGGTTAGAGTTAGAAGTAGGGTTATGGTTAGGGTTAGGGTTAGACAGCGTAAGGTCAGTGTTAGAGTTTGGTTTAGGGTAGGGGTTAGTGTTAGGGTCAGGGTCAGCGTTAGGTTTAGGTTCAGGGTCCGTATTAGGGTCATGGTTAGAGTTGCCTTTAGGTTTAGGGTAAGGGTCAGGCTCACAGTCACGGTCTGTGTTAGGGTTAGTGTCAGGGTTAGGTCAGCATCAGGGTTAGGATTAGGGTCAGGGTATGTGTCATGATTAGGTTTGAGTCATGGTTACGGTAAGGTCAGATTTAAGTTTAAGTTCAGGGTCCACATCAGGGTGAGTGTCAGGCTAAGGTTTAGGTTTAGGGTTCAGGTCAGGATCACAGTCAGTGTCAGGGTCAGGGCTTGGGTTAGGGTTTGGCGTAGGCTCACAGTCAGTGTCAGGGTCAGGGTTAGTGGTTACTGTTGGGGTTATCCCCGCTCCTGGCTATGGACCCATCTCTTCAAGGTCTCAGGATAATCCCTGGGCAGAAGGGTGTAGACCCTCCACCCGATCCCACTTAACCAGCCTTAAACTGGGGTGTGAACATGACTTGCCCACCAGACATCTAACCCCTCATCAGCCTGATCCTGCTTGGGTCATCTCCACCCATGATGGCATGGCCAGGTCCTCTATACACACAAAGACACAGACACTCAGAGGCACACACACACACACACACACACACACACACACACACACAGTGAGAGAGAGACTGCGAAGAGACCTAGGGCTACACCAGTGGATCAGAAGGTGTGGGACTCTCTGACTCTGAGCAGCCTGGTGTCACCTTTTGATTTTATTAGCCAAAGGGCCTGAGGCATTCGTGAAACCTGATATGACCTGCCAGGGAGGGGATGTGTCAAGCGGCGAGCTCTCTTCTCCCTGCATCCTCTCGGCTTCAGTACAGCAGAAGAACATGTCGCTTCCTTTAGGATGTGCTTAGAAATGAGCTGGGCAGGAGGGTTTTCTCTTTATGGGGTGCCTGGATACGTGGGTTCGAATTCTGTTGGGCTCTGTCATCAGGGAAGTGAGGTCACCACTGCCTGGGGGCTCCTTACCAACCTTTCTGCTCCACCAGAGCTCCCTGAGCCGCTGGTCCCCAAGCTGCTCAAGGCTCACACTTCACTCAATGCAGTGCCCATCCAGTGACCCCCATACAGCCTTCCCCCAGCCCTTGGGAGGCCTGGGTGCAGCTCTTGTCCCCACTGGAGGGAACAGAGCTGGGTTTAGACCAGGTTAGTGTTAGGGTTAGGGAGAAGAAAGACTTAGGGTCAGGTTTAGGTTTAGACCTCGTTGGAGTCAGGGTTAGCGAGGCTTAGGGTAGGGGTCAGGGTTAGGGTTAGGTTCATGGTTAGGTTTAGGGTCATGCTCACAGTAGGGTCAGGGTTAGGGTTATGGTCAGAGTCAGGGTCAGTGTCAGTGTTAGGGTGACTGTTAGGTTTAGTGTCAGGTTCAGGATGATGGTCAGATTTAGGGTCAGGTTCAAGTTTTTGTTTGGGGGCAAGGTCATGTCAGTTCAGGGTTAGGTTTAGGACAGGTTTAGTGTCACGGTAAGGTCAGGGTCAGGGTTAGGTTCATGGTTATGGTAAGGTCAGCTTTATGTTTAGGTTCTGTTTTATGAGTAGGTTCAGGATCAGGGTTAGCTTTAGGGTTACGATTCTGTTCAGGATAACGGTTTGCATCAGAGTTAGGTTTACAGTCTGGGATAGGGTCAGTGTTAAGGTCAAGGCCAGGGTCAGGTTTAAGTTTAAGATCTGACAAAGGCAAATTTCAAAGTTATGGTTATGATCATGGTCTGGGAGAGGTTCGGGATTATTGTTAAAGTGTGGTTAGTGTTAGGGTAGAGGTAGGTTGAGGGTTAGGGTTAGACCGGGTTAGGGTCAGTGTCAGGGATAATGTTAGGGGTTAGTTTTAGGGTTAGGTTCAGCGTTAGGTTTCGGGTCAGGGCCCGTGTAAGTGTCAGGGAGGCTTAGGTTTAGGGTTAGAGTTAGGGTCAGGCTCACATCAGTTTCAGGGTTAGTGTTAGGGTCAGGGTCAGGGTCACTTTTAGGTTCAGGGTTAGGTTTCTGGTGTTTGCCTGAGTCAGGGTCAGGTGAAGTCTAGAGCCAGTGTCAGGTTTACAGTCAGGATCAGGTATTGGATTAAAGTCCACATTAGTTTCAACGACAGGGTTATGTAGTAGTCAGTGTTAGAGTAATGGAATGGACTAGGATCGTAACCATAATAGAGTATTTAATAGCATCCTAGCTTTCATTAAGGGTAAGATGCACTATAGTTTATGTTCGACTAAGAAAGAGAAATGCTGTCAGTTAAACTAGGATATGTCATCAAGTGCAAGGTGAGTGCCACCTTAAGAGATATTAAAATGGGGGGAGGGGACAAATCTTAGAACAAGTAAATTGTGGTAGTAGAATAATTAAGAAAGATCCAACACTTGGATCAACTAAAGAAGTGATTATTGCTTACCATGTGCCCCAAACTATATTAAGTCCTAGAACAAGAGACGTGCTCATCTTGATGCCCCGCAGCTGTTAGACCCAAGGTACAGAGGGGAGTAGCCAACGACCAGCAGGCCCCAAGTGCCATGTGCAGACTCTAAGAGCAACTGCCTTTGAAAGAGGAAACGGTTGAGAGTGGGCTTTCTGATGTAGAGAATTACTAGCTGGGAAAGTAGGACAATTGACACGGAATCTGAATTGATGCCCCTACATGACAGAGTTGGTGAAACTTCCCTTCTCAGAGATCTTGAGGCTCCTCTGAAATGAATTTTTCATTTTGGACAGAACATTCAGGATCAATATGATCTGTTTGAGATCCTGGTTCTCTCATTAGGACTGTTTCTTAGGATTCACTGGCACAAGAAAAGGGTTTTGATAATCCAGGTAAATCCTGACAAAAGCCTAGCACGGGATCTATGAAAATCTAACCACTCAGAGGAGAAGAACAGATAAAGGGCCAGGCCGACCTGACCCTGCAGGATAGGTAAGGCTGGTCTGGCAACAGGGGTAGAGGTGAAGTGCCCATCTCCTGCTAGAAGAGCTAGAGAACACCCCTTCCGGAGAGACCACCAGGAGAGGAGAGCAGTAGGTGCTGATGATGAAGAATATTTTAATCAGCAGAGAAGGTCAAAATGACAAAGTTCCACGATCAGAGTAAACATATGGGATAAAAAATAAAAAATAAAGAAAAAAGATTTTTTTGAAAGGACTTTTTTTTAAAGGAATTTAAACAAAAGTCCTTTTAAAGAGACAGTTGTCTGTTTAAACCAATAGTACAACTCACTGAGAGAATCGCCACATTATTTATTGGGGTAAAAAGGACCTGGAATGTAGAAAGACCTATTCTGCAGAGGAAAAAATAGAATCACTAACAGGCCTCATGCCTTGCACAGCCAGTGGCTAGAATCCCTGCCTCATGAGACCCTGTGCTAGAAGGCCGCTAGAACCATCTCAACTATGTTAGTCTTTCTTGGAAGCCAACAAGTGTTTGCCCAGTTAAGAGCGCGGTAACAATCAGTCACGTTATGTTATAATGATTGTCGATATCTTTAAAACCCTTGTCAAGTTCCTTTTCGAGTAACCCTCACCCCACCCTTAGAGAAATTTATCTGTGGTTCACCTCTTTGAAATACCTCATTGTTGTTCCACATGTACCATAGCCGAAAAAAAAAAAAAAAAAAGCTTTCTATTAACAAAGTGTTCAGAAGGGGGCGCCACTGTAAACAATGAGAGTTTTCGCTGCCGGGACAATTTTGTTGCAGAAACAGCTGAAAGCAATCAGGTCAGACAGAGCCAAGGGCTGGAGGGATTTTTAAAATGACAAAAACCGAACCAAATCTAACCAAAACAAAAATCAAAACCAATGGCCAAGATTTCAAGTTTGCTACTAAAGGTATGACATTCTCCTAAGACATGCGAGTGACTTGATCACTTTATTTATATATTTATATTTGAAGAAGAAGGAACTATTTGATGCAGCAAATCCACGTTGGTTAAAAATTACCAGATATGGGGGCTCATGGGTGGCTCAGTGGTTTAGGCCTCTGCCCTCGGCTCAGGTCATGAATTCAGGGTCCTGGGATGGAGCCCCACATTGGGATCTCTGCTCAGCGGGGAGCCTGCTTCCCCCCTCTTTCTCTGCCACCATCTCTACCTACTTGTGATCTGTCTGTCAAATGGGTAAATAAGATCTTTAAAAAAAGAATTACTAGATGTGAAATACATCGAGGGTATGGGAAGGAAAATGATTTCACCTGATCTGACTAGGAAGTGGTTGAAGCCTGAATTAAAGTGCTATAAAAAGAGTAAAGACCTGGGAAATATATGGGGTAAAAATCCGTAGAAAAACAGCAAAATAACTGGCTGCTCTTTATTGACCAGATCATGCGGTAGGCAAAAAGAGATGGTTTTAGCCAGAGGATGATCTCCGTGTGTCTTCATGATCTGGCATTTCCTGCAAGCCAGGCATGGGGCTCTGCACTAGAGCTGCAAATGCTGGGGGCCCTCATTGTCCCTTTTCTCTTCTCAGGGGGACAACGGGCATGTCCATGATGCTGTGTGACAGGCTTTACCACAGGGAGATAATTGACTGCTAAGGGTGGGTGGGAGCCGGGAAAAGCCACTTAGGAACAGATTTCCAGGGGAGGTGATAGACAAGGGCAAAGCGAAGAATGAGGATGAGTGTGTCAAGTTTCAAAGTGCCAGGAGGCAGCACAGTGCATTCGGGAAAAGACAGCAAGTTCATGACAACCGACAGCTGATCTGGCATCATCACCTGGGGATGGAGGCTGAGCCCCGGGGTTAACACTGGGGATGAGATGGTTTATATACTATGGCGAGGAGGTGAGGTACTACACTGTGGGGGCACAGGGAGCTACCGGAGGATTTCAAATATCAGAATCGTAACTATAATAGAGTATTTAATTGCATCCTAGCTTTCATCAAGGGTAAGATGCACTATAGTTTATGTTCGACTAAGAAAGAGAAATGCTGTCAGTTAAACTAGGATATGTCATCAAGTGCAAGGTGAGTGCCACCTTAAGAGATATTAAAATGGGGGGAGGGGACAAATCTTAGAACAAGTAAATTGTGGTAGTAGAATAATTAAGAAAGATCCAACACTTGGATCAACTAAAGAAGTGATTATTGCTTACCATGTGCCCCAAACTATATTAAGTCCTAGAACAAGAGACGTGCTCATCTTGATGCCCCGCAGCTGTTAGACCCAATGTACAGAGGGGAGTAGCCAACGACCAGCAGGCCCCAAGTGCCATGTGCAGACTCTAAGAGCAACTGCCTTTGAAAGAGGAAACGGTTGAGAGTGGGCTTTCTGATGTAGAGAATTACTAGCTGGGAAAGTAGGACAATTGACACGGAATCTGAATTGATGCCCCTACATGACAGAGTTGGTGAAACTTCCCTTCTCAGAGATCTTGAGGCTCCTCTGAAATGAATTTTTCATTTTGGACAGAACATTCAGGATCAATATGATCTGTTTGAGATCCTGGTTCTCTCATTAGGACTGTTTCTTAGGATTCACTGGCACAAGAAAAGGGTTTTGATAATCCAGGTAAATCCTGACAAAAGCCTAGCACGGGATCTATGAAAATCTAACCACTCAGAGGAGAAGAACAGATAAAGGGCCAGGCCGACCTGACCCTGCAGGATAGGTAAGGCTGGTCTGGCAACAGGGGTAGAGGTGAAGTGCCCATCTCCTACTAGAAGAGCTAGAGAACACCCCTTCCGGAGAGACCACCAGGAGAGGAGAGCAGTAGGTGCTGATGATGAAGAATATTTTAATCAGCAGAGAAGGTCGAAATGACAAAGTTCCACGATCAGAGTAAACATATGGGATAAAAAATAAAAAATAAAGAAAAAAGATTTTTTTGAAAGGACTTTTTTTTAAAGGAATTTAAACAAAAGTCCTTTTAAAGAGACAGTTGTCTGTTTAAACCAATAGTACAACTCACTGAGAGAATCGCCACATTATTTATTGGGGTAAAAAGGACCTGGAATGTAGAAAGACCTATTCTGCAGAGGAAAAAATAGAATCACTAACAGGCCTCATGCCTTGCACAGCCAGTGGCTAGAATCCCTGCCTCATGAGACCCTGTGCTAGAAGGCCGCTAGAACCATCTCAACTATGTTAGTCTTTCTTGGAAGCCAACAAGTGTTTGCCCAGTTAAGAGCGCGGTAACAATCAGTCACGTTATGTTATAATGATTGTCGATATCTTTAAAACCCTTGTCAAGTTCCTTTTCGAGTAACCCTCACCCCACCCTTAGAGAAATTTATCTGTGGTTCACCTCTTTGAAATACCTCATTGTTGTTCCACATGTACCATAGCCGAAAAAAAAAAAAAAAAAGCTTTCTATTAACAAAGTGTTCAGAAGGGGGCGCCACTGTAAACAATGAGAGTTTTCGCTGCCGGGACAATTTTGTTGCAGAAACAGCTGAAAGCAATCAGGTCAGACAGAGCCAAGGGCTGGAGGGATTTTTAAAATGACAAAAACCGAACCAAATCTAACCAAAACAAAAATCAAAACCAATGGCCAAGATTTCAAGTTTGCTACTAAAGGTATGACATTCTCCTAAGACATGCGAGTGACTTGATCACTTTATTTATATATTTATATTTGAAGAAGAAGGAACTATTTGATGCAGCAAATCCACGTTGGTTAAAAATTACCAGATATGGGGGCTCATGGGTGGCTCAGTGGTTTAGGCCTCTGCCCTCGGCTCAGGTCATGAATTCAGGGTCCTGGGATGGAGCCCCACATTGGGATCTCTGCTCAGCGGGGAGCCTGCTTCCCCCCTCTTTCTCTGCCACCATCTCTACCTACTTGTGATCTGTCTGTCAAATGGGTAAATAAGATCTTTAAAAAAAGAATTACTAGATGTGAAATACATCGAGGGTATGGGAAGGAAAATGATTTCACCTGATCTGACTAGGAAGTGGTTGAAGCCTGAATTAAAGTGCTATAAAAAGAGTAAAGACCTGGGAAATATATGGGGTAAAAATCCGTAGAAAAACAGCAAAATAACTGGCTGCTCTTTATTGACCAGATCATGCGGTAGGCAAAAAGAGATGGTTTTAGCCAGAGGATGATCTCCGTGTGTCTTCATGATCTGGCATTTCCTGCAAGCCAGGCATGGGACTCTGCACTAGAGCTGCAAATGCTGGGGGCCCTCATTGTCCCTTTTCTCTTCTCAGGGGGACAACGGGCATGTCCATGATGCTGTGTGACAGGCTTTACCACAGGGAGATAATTGACTGCTAAGGGTGGGTGGGAGCCGGGAAAAGCCACTTAGGAACAGATTTCCAGGGGAGGTGATAGACAAGGGCAAAGCGAAGAATGAGGATGAGTGTGTCAAGTTTCAAAGTGCCAGGAGGCAGCACAGTGCATTCGGGAAAAGACAGCAAGTTCATGACAACCGACAGCTGATCTGGCATCATCACCTGGGGATGGAGGCTGAGCCCCGGGGTTAACACTGGGGATGAGATGGTTTATATACTATGGCGAAGAGGTGAGGTACTACACTGTGGGGGCACAGGGAGCTACCGGAGGATTTCAAATATCAGAATCGTAACTATAATAGAGTATTTAATTGCATCCTAGCTTTCATCAAGGGTAAGATGCACTATAGTTTATGTTCGACTAAGAAAGAGAAATGCTGTCAGTTAAACTAGGATATGTCATCAAGTGCAAGGTGAGTGCCACCTTAAGAGATATTAAAATGGGGGGAGGGGACAAATCTTAGAACAAGTAAATTGTGGTAGTAGAATAATTAAGAAAGATCCAACACTTGGATCAACTAAAGAAGTGATTATTGCTTACCATGTGCCCCAAACTATATTAAGTCCTAGAACAAGAGACGTGCTCATCTTGATGCCCCGCAGCTGTTAGACCCAAGGTACAGAGGGGAGTAGCCAACGACCAGCAGGCCCCAAGTGCCATGTGCAGACTCTAAGAGCAACTGCCTTTGAAAGAGGAAACGGTTGAGAGTGGGCTTTCTGATGTAGAGAATTACTAGCTGGGAAAGTAGGACAATTGACACGGAATCTGAATTGATGCCCCTACATGACAGAGTTGGTGAAACTTCCCTTCTCAGAGATCTTGAGGCTCCTCTGAAATGAATTTTTCATTTTGGACAGAACATTCAGGATAAATATGATCTGTTTGAGATCCTGGTTCTCTCATTAGGACTGTTTCTTAGGATTCACTGGCACAAGAAAAGGGTTTTGATAATCCAGGTAAATCCTGACAAAAGCCTAGCACGGGATCTATGAAAATCTAACCACTCAGAGAAGAAGAACAGATAAAGGGCCAGGCCGACCTGACCCTGCAGGATAGGTAAGGCTGGTCTGGCAACAGGGGTAGAGGTGAAGTGCCCATCTCCTGCTAGAAGAGCTAGAGAACACCCCTTCCGGAGAGACCACCAGGAGAGGAGAGCAGTAGGTGCTGATGATGAAGAATATTTTAATCAGCAGAGAAGGTCAAAATGACAAAGTTCCACGATCAGAGTAAACATATGGGATAAAAAATAAAAAATAAAGAAAAAAGATTTTTTTGAAAGGACTTTTTTTTAAAGGAATTTAAACAAAAGTCCTTTTAAAGAGACAGTTGTCTGTTTAAACCAATAGTACAACTCACTGAGAGAATCGCCACATTATTTATTGGGGTAAAAAGGACCTGGAATATAGAAAGACCTATTCTGCAGAGGAAAAAATAGAATCACTAACAGGCCTCATGCCTTGCACAGCCAGTGGCTAGAATCCCTGCCTCATGAGACCCTGTGCTAGAAGGCCGCTAGAACCATCTCAACTATGTTAGTCTTTCTTGGAAGCCAACAAGTGTTTGCCCAGTTAAGAGCGCGGTAACAATCAGTCACGTTATGTTATAATGATTGTCGATATCTTTAAAACCCTTGTCAAGTTCCTTTTCGAGTAACCCTCACCCCACCCTTAGAGAAATTTATCTGTGGTTCACCTCTTTGAAATACCTCATTGTTGTTCCACATGTACCATAGCCGAAAAAAAAAAAAAAAAAAAGCTTTCTATTAACAAAGTGTTCAGAAGGGGGCGCCACTGTAAACAATGAGAGTTTTCGCTTCCGGGACAATTTTGTTGCAGAAACAGCTGAAAGCAATCAGGTCAGACAGAGCCAAGGGCTGGAGGGATTTTTAAAATGACAAAAACCGAACCAAATCTAACCAAAACAAAAATCAAAACCAATGGCCAAGATTTCAAGTTTGCTACTAAAGGTATGACATTCTCCTAAGACATGCGAGTGACTTGATCACTTTATTTATATATTTATATTTGAAGAAGAAGGAACTATTTGATGCAGCAAATCCATGTTGGTTAAAAATTACCAGATATGGGGGCTCATGGGTGGCTCAGTGGTTTAGGCCTCTGCCCTCGGCTCAGGTCATGAATTCAGGGTCCTGGGATGGAGCCCCACATTGGGATCTCTGCTCAGCGGGGAGCCTGCTTCCCCCCTCTTTCTCTGCCTCCATCTCTACCTACTTGTGATCTTTCTGTCAAATGGTTAAATAAGATCTTTAAAAAAAGAATTACTAGATGTGAAATACATCGAGGGTATGGGAAGGAAAATGATTTCACCTGATCTGACTAGGAAGTGGTTGAAGCCTGAATTAAAGTGCTATAAAAAGAGTAAAGACCTGGGAAATATATGGGGTAAAAATCCGTAGAAAAACAGCAAAATAACTGGCTGCTCTTTATTGAACAGATCATGCGGTAGGCAAAAAGAGATGGTTTTAGCCAGAGGATGATCTCCGTGTGTCTTCATGATCTGGCATTTCCTGCAAGCCAGGCATGGGGCTCTGCACTAGAGCTGCAAATGCTGGGGGCCCTCATTGTCCCTTTTCTCTTCTCAGGGGGACAACGGGCATGTCCATGATGCTGTGTGACAGGCTTTACCACAGGGAGATAATTGACTGCTAAGGGTGGGTGGGAGCCGGGAAAAGCCACTTAGGAACAGATTTCCAGGGGAGGTGATAGACAAGGGCAAAGCGAAGAATGAGGATGAGTGTGTCAAGTTTCAAAGTGCCAGGAGGCAGCACAGTGCATTCGGGAAAAGACAGCAAGTTCATGACAACCGACAGCTGATCTGGCATCATCACCTGGGGATGGAGGCTGAGCCCCGGGGTTAACACTGGGGATGAGATGGTTTATATACTATGGCGAGGAGGTGAGGTACTACACTGTGGGGGCACAGGGAGCTACCGGAGGATTTCAAATATCAGAATCATAACTATAATAGAGTATTTAATTGCATCCTAGCTTTCATCAAGGGTAAGATGCACTATAGTTTATGTTCGACTAAGAAAGAGAAATGCTGTCAGTTAAACTAGGATATGTCATCAAGTGCAAGGTGAGTGCCACCTTAAGAGATATTAAAATGGGGGGGACAAATCTTAGAACAAGTAAATTGTGGTAGTAGAATAATTAAGAAAGATCCAACACTTGGATCAACTAAAGAAGTGATTATTGCTTACCATGTGCCCCAAACTATATTAAGTCCTAGAACAAGAGACGTGCTCATCTTGATGCCCCGCAGCTGTTAGACCCAAGGTACAGAGGGGAGTAGCCAACGACCAGCAGGCCCCAAGTGCCATGTGCAGACTCTAAGAGCAACTGCCTTTGAAAGAGGAAACGGTTGAGAGTGGGCTTTCTGATGTAGAGAATTACTAGCTGGGAAAGTAGGACAATTGACACGGAATCTGAATTGATGCCCCTACATGACAGAGTTGGTGAAACTTCCCTTCTCAGAGATCTTGAAGCTCCTCTGAAATGAATTTTTCATTTTGGACAGAACATTCAGGATCAATATGATCTGTTTGAGATCCTGGTTCTCTCATTAGGACTGTTTCTTAGGATTCACTGGCACAAGAAAAGGGTTTTGATAATCCAGGTAAATCCTGACAAAAGCCTAGCACGGGATCTATGAAAATCTAACCACTCAGAGGAGAACAACAGATAAAGGGCCAGGCCGACCTGACCCTGCAGGATAGGTAAGGCTGGTGTGGCAACAGGGGTAGAGGGGAAGTGCCCATCTCCTGCTAGAAGAGCTAGAGAACACCCCTTCCGGAGAGACCACCAGGAGAGGAGAGCAGTAGGTGCTGATGATGAAGAATATTTTAATCAGCAGAGAAGGTCAAAATGACAAAGTTCCACGATCAGAGTAAACATATGGGATAAAAAATAAAAAATAAAGAAAAAAGATTTTTTTGAAAGGACTTTTTTTTAAAGGAATTTAAACAAAAGTCCTTTTAAAGAGACAGTTGGCTGTTTAAACCAATAGTACAACTCACTGAGAGAATCGCCACATTATTTATTGGGGTAGAAAGGACCTGGAATGTAGAAAGACCTATTCTGCAGAGGAAAAAATAGAATCACTAACAGGCCTCATGCCTTGCACAGCCAGTGGCTAGAATCCCTGCCTCATGAGACCCTGTGCTAGAAGGCCGCTAGAACCATCTCAACTATGTTAGTCTTTCTTGGAAGCCAACAAGTGTTTGCCCAGTTAAGAGCGTGGTAACAATCAGTCACGTTGTGTTATAATGATTGTCGATATCTTTAAAACCCTTGTCAAGTTCCTTTTCGAGTAACCCTCACCCCACCCTTAGAGAAATTTATCTGTGGTTCACCTCTTTGAAATACCTCATTGTTGTTCCACATGTACCATAGCCGAAAAAAAAAAAAACAAAAAACTTTCTATTAACAAAGTGTTCAGAAGGGGGCGCCACTGTAAACAAAGAGAGTTTTCGCTTCCGGGACAATTTTGTTGCAGAAACAGCTGAAAGCAATCAGGTCAGACAGAGCCAAGTGCTGGAGGGATTTTTAAAATGACAAAAACCGAACCAAATCTAACCAAAACAAAAATCAAAACCAATGGCCAAGATTTCAAGTTTGCTACTAAAGGTATGACATTCTCCTAAGACATGCGAGTGACTTGATCACTTTATTTATATATTTATATTTGAAGAAGAAGGAACTATTTGATGCAGCAAATCCACGTTGGTTAAAAATTACCAGATATGGGGGCTCATGGGTGGCTCAGTGGTTTAGGCCTCTGCCCTCGGCACAGGTCATGAATTCAGGGTCCTGGGATGGAGCCCCACATTGGGATCTCTGCTCAGCGGGGAGCCTGCTTCCCCCCTCTTTCTCTGCCTCCATCTCTACCTACTTGTGATCTGTCTGTCAAATGGGTAAATAAGATCTTTAAAAAAAGAATTACTAGATGTGAAATACATCGAGGGTATGGGAAGGAAAATGATTTCACCTGATCTGACTAGGAAGTGGTTGAAGCCTGAATTAAAGTGCTATAAAAAGAGTAAAGACCTGGGAAATATATGGGGTAAAAATCCGTAGAAAAACAGCAATAATAACTGGCTGCTCTTTATTGACCAGATCATGCGGTAGGCAAAGAAGAGATGGTTTTAGCCAGAGGATGATCTCCGTGTGTCCTCATGATCTGGCATTTCCTGCAAGCCAGGCATGGGGCTCTGCACTAGAGCTGCAAATGCAGGGGTCCCTCATTTTCCCTTTTCTCTTCTCAGGGGGACAACGGGCATGTCCATGCTGCAGTGTGACAGGCTTTACCTCAGGGAGATAATAGACTGCAAAGGGTAGGTGGGAGCCGGGAAAAGCCACTTAGGAACAGATTTTCAGGGGAGGTGATAGACAAGGGCAAAGCGAAGAATTAGGATGAGTGTGTCAAGTTTCAAAGTGCCAGGAGACAGCACAGTGCATTCGGGAAACTACAGCAAGTTCATGACAACCGACAGCTGATCTGGCAGCATCACCTGGGGATGGAGGCTGAGCCCCGGGGTTAACACTGGGGATGAGATGGTTTGTATACTATGGCGAGGAGGTGAGGTACTACACTGTGGGGGCACAGGGAGCTACCGGAGGATTTCAAATATCAGAATCGTAACTATAATAGAGTATTTAATTGCATCCTAGCTTTCATCAAGTGTAAGATGCACTATAGTTTTTGTTCGACTAAGAAAGAGAAATGCTGTCAGTTAAAATAAGATATGTCATCAAGTGCAAAGTGAGTGCCACCTTAAGAGATATTAAAATGGGGGGGACAAATCTTAGAACAAGTAAATTGTGGTAGTAGAATAATTAAGAAAGATCCAACACTTGGATCAACTAAAGAAGTGATTATTGCTTACCATGTGCCCCAAACTATATTAAGTCCTAGAACAAGAGACGTGCTCATCTTGATGCCCCGCAGCTGTTAGACCCAAGGTACAGAGGGGAGTAGCCAACGACCAGCAGGCCCCAAGTGCCATGTGCAGACTCTAAGAGCAACTGCCTTTGAAAGAGGAAACGGTTGAGAGTGGGCTTTCTGATGTAGAGAATTACTAGCTGGGAAAGTAGGACAATTGACACGGAATCTGAATTGATGCCCCTACATGACAGAGTTGGTGAAACTTCCCTTCTCAGAGATCTTGAGGCTCCTCTGAAATGAATTTTTCATTTTGGACAGAACATTCAGGATCAATATGATCTGTTTGAGATCCTGGTTCTCTCATTAGGACTGTTTCTTAGGATTCACTGGCACAAGAAAAGGGTTTTGATAATCCAGGTAAATCCTGACAAAAGCCTAGCACGGGATCTATGAAAATCTAACCACTCAGAGGAGAAGAACAGATAAAGGGCCAGGCCGACCTGACCCTGCAGGATAGGTAAGGCTGGTCTGGCAACAGGGGTAGAGGGGAAGTGCCCATCTCCTGCTAGAAGAGCTAGAGAACACCCCTTCCGGAGAGACCACCAGGAGAGGAGAGCAGTAGGTGCTGATGATGAAGAATATTTTAATCAGCAGAGAAGGTCAAAATGACAAAGTTCCACGATCAGAGTAAACATATGGGATAAAAAATAAAAAATAAAGAAAAAAGATTTTTTTGAAAGGACTTTTTTTTAAAGGAATTTAAACAAAAGTCCTTTTAAAGAGACAGTTGTCTGTTTAAACCAATAGTACAACTCACTGAGAGAATCGCCACATTATTTATTGGGGTAAAAAGGACCTGGAATGTAGAAAGACCTATTCTGCAGAGGAAAAAATAGAATCACTAACAGGCCTCATGCCTTGCACAGCCAGTGGCTAGAATCCCTGCCTCATGAGACCCTGTGCTAGAAGGCCGCTAGAACCATCTCAACTATGTTAGTCTTTCTTGGAAGCCAACAAGTGTTTGCCCAGTTAAGAGCGCGGTAACAATCAGTCACGTTATGTTATAATGATTGTCGATATCTTTAAAACCCTTGTCAAGTTCCTTTTCGAGTAACCCTCACCCCACCCTTAGAGAAATTTATCTGTGGTTCACCTCTTTGAAATACCTCATTGTTGTTCCACATGTACCATAGCCGAAAAAAAAAAAAAAAAAGCTTTCTATTAACAAAGTGTTCAGAAGGGGGCGCCACTGTAAACAATGAGAGTTTTCGCTTCCGGGACAATTTTGTTGCAGAAACAGCTGAAAGCAATCAGGTCAGACAGAGCCAAGGGCTGGAGGGATTTTTAAAATGACAAAAACCGAACCAAATCTAACCAAAACAAAAATCAAAACCAATGGCCAAGATTTCAAGTTTGCTACTAAAGGTATGACATTCTCCTAAGACATGCGAGTGACTTGATCACTTTATTTATATATTTATATTTGAAGAAGAAGGAACTATTTGATGCAGCAAATCCATGTTGGTTAAAAATTACCAGATATGGGGGCTCATGGGTGGCTCAGTGGTTTAGGCCTCTGCCCTCGGCTCAGGTCATGAATTCAGGGTCCTGGGATGGAGCCCCACATTGGGATCTCTGCTCAGCGGGGAGCCTGCTTCCCCCCTCTTTCTCTGCCTCCATCTCTACCTACTTGTGATCTTTCTGTCAAATGGTTAAATAAGATCTTTAAAAAAAGAATTACTAGATGTGAAATACATCGAGGGTATGGGAAGGAAAATGATTTCACCTGATCTGACTAGGAAGTGGTTGAAGCCTGAATTAAAGTGCTATAAAAAGAGTAAAGACCTGGGAAATATATGGGGTAAAAATCCGTAGAAAAACAGCAAAATAACTGGCTGCTCTTTATTGACCAGATCATGAGGTAGGCAAAGAAGAGATGGTTTTAGCCAGAGGATGATCTCCGTGTGTCTTCATGATCTGGCATTTCCTGCAAGCCAGGCATGGGGCTCTGCACTGCAGCTGCAAATGCTGGGGGCCCTCATTGTCCCTTTTCTCTTCTCAGGGGGACAACGGGCATGTCCATGATGCTGTGTGACAGGCTTTACCACAGGGAGATAATTGACTGCTAAGGGTGGGTGGGAGCCGGGAAAAGCCACTTAGGAACAGATTTCCAGGAGAGGTGATAGACAAGGGCAAAGCGAAGAATGAGGATGAGTGTGTCAAGTTTCAAAGTGCCAGGAGGCAGCACAGTGCATTCGGGAAAAGACAGCAAGTTCATGACAACCGACAGCTGATCTGGCATCATCACCTGGGGATGGAGGCTGAGCCCCGGGGTTAACACTGGGGATGAGATGGTTTATATACTATGGCGAGGAGGTGAGGTACTACACTGTGGGGGCACAGGGAGCTACCGGAGGATTTCAAATATCAGAATCATAACTATAATAGAGTATTTAATTGCATCCTAGCTTTCAACAAGGGTAAGATGCACTATAGTTTATGTTCGACTAAGAAAGAGAAATGCTGTCAGTTAAACTAGGATATGTCATCAAGTGCAAGGTGAGTGCCACCTTAAGAGATATTAAAATGGGGGGGACAAATCTTAGAACAAGTAAATTGTGGTAGTAGAATAATTAAGAAAGATCCAACACTTGGATCAACTAAAGAAGTGATTATTGCTTACCATGTGCCCCAAACTATATTAAGTCCTAGAACAAGAGACGTGCTCATCTTGATGCCCCGCAGCTGTTAGACCCAAGGTACAGAGGGGAGTAGCCAACGACCAGCAGGCCCCAAGTGCCATGTGCAGACTCTAAGAGCAACTGCCTTTGAAAGAGGAAACGGTTGAGAGTGGGCTTTCTGATGTAGAGAATTACTAGCTGGGAAAGTAGGACAATTGACACGGAATCTGAATTGATGCCCCTACATGACAGAGTTGGTGAAACTTCCCTTCTCAGAGATCTTGAGGCTCCTCTGAAATGAATTTTTCATTTTGGACAGAACATTCAGGATCAATATGATCTGTTTGAGATCCTGGTTCTCTCATTAGGACTGTTTCTTAGGATTCACTGGCACAAGAAAAGGGTTTTGATAATCCAGGTAAATCCTGACAAAAGCAAAGCACGGGATCTATGAAAATCTAACCACTCAGAGGAGAACAACAGATAAAGGGCCAGGCCGACCTGACCCTGCAGGATAGGTAAGGCTGGTGTGGCAACAGGGGTAGAGGGGAAGTGCCCATCTCCTGCTAGAAGAGCTAGAGAACACCCCTTCCGGAGAGACCACCAGGAGAGGAGAGCAGTAGGTGCTGATGATGAAGAATATTTTAATCAGCAGAGAAGGTCAAAATGACAAAGTTCCACGATCAGAGTAAACATATGGGATAAAAAATAAAAAATAAAGAAAAAAGATTTTTTTGAAAGGACTTTTTTTTAAAGGAATTTAAACAAAAGTCCTTTTAAAGAGACAGTTGGCTGTTTAAACCAATAGTACAACTCACTGAGAGAATCGCCACATTATTTATTGGGGTAGAAAGGACCTGGAATGTAGAAAGACCTATTCTGCAGAGGAAAAAATAGAATCACTAACAGGCCTCATGCCTTGCACAGCCAGTGGCTAGAATCCCTGCCTCATGAGACCCTGTGCTAGAAGGCCGCTAGAACCATCTCAACTATGTTAGTCTTTCTTGGAAGCCAACAAGTGTTTGCCCAGTTAAGAGCGTGGTAACAATCAGTCACGTTGTGTTATAATGATTGTCGATATCTTTAAAACCCTTGTCAAGTTCCTTTTCGAGTAACCCTCACCCCACCCTTAGAGAAATTTATCTGTGGTTCACCTCTTTGAAATACCTCATTGTTGTTCCACATGTACCATAGCCGAAAAAAAAAAAAACAAAAAACTTTCTATTAACAAAGTGTTCAGAAGGGGGCGCCACTGTAAACAAAGAGAGTTTTCGCTTCCGGGACAATTTTGTTGCAGAAACAGCTGAAAGCAATCAGGTCAGACAGAGCCAAGTGCTGGAGGGATTTTTAAAATGACAAAAACCGAACCAAATCTAACCAAAACAAAAATCAAAACCAATGGCCAAGATTTCAAGTTTGCTACTAAAGGTATGACATTCTCCTAAGACATGCGAGTGACTTGATCACTTTATTTATATATTTATATTTGAAGAAGAAGGAACTATTTGATGCAGCAAATCCACGTTGGTTAAAAATTACCAGATATGGGGGCTCATGGGTGGCTCAGTGGTTTAGGCCTCTGCCCTCGGCACAGGTCATGAATTCAGGGTCCTGGGATGGAGCCCCACATTGGGATCTCTGCTCAGCGGGGAGCCTGCTTCCCCCCTCTTTCTCTGCCTCCATCTCTACCTACTTGTGATCTGTCTGTCAAATGGGTAAATAAGATCTTTAAAAAAAGAATTACTAGATGTGAAATACATCGAGGGTATGGGAAGGAAAATGATTTCACCTGATCTGACTAGGAAGTGGTTGAAGCCTGAATTAAAGTGCTATAAAAAGAGTAAAGACCTGGGAAATATATGGGGTAAAAATCCGTAGAAAAACAGCAATAATAACTGGCTGCTCTTTATTGACCAGATCATGCGGTAGGCAAAGAAGAGATGGTTTTAGCCAGAGGATGATCTCCGTGTGTCCTCATGATCTGGCATTTCCTGCAAGCCAGGCATGGGGCTCTGCACTAGAGCTGCAAATGCAGGGGTCCCTCATTTTCCCTTTTCTCTTCTCAGGGGGACAACGGGCATGTCCATGCTGCAGTGTGACAGGCTTTACCTCAGGGAGATAATAGACTGCAAAGGGTAGGTGGGAGCCGGGAAAAGCCACTTAGGAACAGATTTTCAGGGGAGGTGATAGACAAGGGCAAAGCGAAGAATTAGGATGAGTGTGTCAAGTTTCAAAGTGCCAGGAGACAGCACAGTGCATTCGGGAAACTACAGCAAGTTCATGACAACCGACAGCTGATCTGGCAGCATCACCTGGGGATGGAGGCTGAGCCCCGGGGTTAACACTGGGGATGAGATGGTTTGTATACTATGGCGAGGAGGTGAGGTACTACACTGTGGGGGCACAGGGAGCTACCGGAGGATTTCAAATATCAGAATCGTAACTATAATAGAGTATTTAATTGCATCCTAGCTTTCATCAAGTGTAAGATGCACTATAGTTTTTGTTCGACTAAGAAAGAGAAATGCTGTCAGTTAAAATAAGATATGTCATCAAGTGCAAAGTGAGTGCCACCTTAAGAGATATTAAAATGGGGGGAGGGGACAAATCTTAGAACAAGTAAATTGTGGTAGTAGAATAATTAAGAAAGATCCAACACTTGGATCAACTAAAGAAGTGATTATTGCTTACCATGTGCCCCAAACTATATTAAGTCCTAGAACAAGAGACGTGCTCATCTTGATGCCCCGCAGCTGTTAGACCCAAGGTACAGAGGGGAGTAGCCAACGACCAGCAGGCCCCAAGTGCCATGTGCAGACTCTAAGAGCAACTGCCTTTGAAAGAGGAAACGGTTGAGAGTGGGCTTTCTGATGTAGAGAATTACTAGCTGGGAAAGTAGGACAATTGACACGGAATCTGAATTGATGCCCCTACATGACAGAGTTGGTGAAACTTCCCTTCTCAGAGATCTTGAGGCTCCTCTGAAATGAATTTTTCATTTTGGACAGAACATTCAGGATCAATATGATCTGTTTGAGATCCTGGTTCTCTCATTAGGACTGTTTCTTAGGATTCACTGGCACAAGAAAAGGGTTTTGATAATCCAGGTAAATCCTGACAAAAGCCTAGCACGGGATCTATGAAAATCTAACCACTCAGAGGAGAAGAACAGATAAAGGGCCAGGCCGACCTGACCCTACAGGATAGATAAGGCTGGTCTGGCAACAGGGGTAGAGGTGAAGTGCCCATCTCCTGCTAGAAGAGCTAGAGAACACCCCTTCCGGAGAGACCACCAGGAGAGGAGAGCAGTAGGTGCTGATGATGAAGAATATTTTAATCAGCAGAGAAGGTCAAAATGACAAAGTTCCACGATCAGAGTAAACATATGGGATAAAAAATAAAAAATAAAGAAAAAAGATTTTTTTGAAAGGACTTTTTTTTAAAGGAATTTAAACAAAAGTCCTTTTAAAGAGACAGTTGGCTGTTTAAACCAATAGTACAACTCACTGAGAGAATCGCCACATTATTTATTGGGGTAGAAAGGACCTGGAATGTAGAAAGACCTATTCTGCAGAGGAAAAAATAGAATCACTAACAGGCCTCATGCCTTGCACAGCCAGTGGCTAGAATCCCTGCCTCATGAGACCCTGTGCTAGAAGGCCGCTAGAACCATCTCAACTATGTTAGTCTTTCTTGGAAGCCAACAAGTGTTTGCCCAGTTAAGAGCGTGGTAACAATCAGTCACGTTATGTTATAATGATTGTCGATATCTTTAAAACCCTTGTCAAGTTCCTTTTCGAGTAACCCTCACCCCACCCTTAGAGAAATTTATCTGTGGTTCACCTCTTTGAAATACCTCATTGTTGTTCCACATGTACCATAGCCGAAAAAAAAAAAAAAAAAAAGCTTTCTATTAACAAAGTGTTCAGAAGGGGGCGCCACTGTAAACAATGAGAGTTTTCGCTTCCGGGACAATTTTGTTGCAGAAACAGCTGAAAGCAATCAGGTCAGACAGAGCCAAGGGCTGGAGGGATTTTTAAAATGACAAAAACCGAACCAAATCTAACCAAAACAAAAATCAAAACCAATGGCCAAGATTTCAAGTTTGCTACTAAAGGTATGACATTCTCCTAAGACATGCGAGTGACTTGATCACTTTATTTATATATTTATATTTGAAGAAGAAGGAACTATTTGATGCAGCAAATCCACGTTGGTTAAAAATTACCAGATATGGGGGCTCATGGGTGGCTCAGTGGTTTAGGCCTCTGCCCTCGGCTCAGGTCATGAATTCAGGGTCCTGGGATGGAGCCCCACATTGGGATCTCTGCTCAGCGGGGAGCCTGCTTCCCCCCTCTTTCTCTGCCACCATCTCTACCTACTTTTGATCTGTCTGTCAAATGGGTAAATAAGATCTTTAAAAAAAGAATTACTAGATGTGAAATACATCGAGGGTATGGGAAGGAAAATGATTTCACCTGATCTGACTAGGAAGTGGTTGAAGCCTGAATTAAAGTGCTATAAAAAGAGTAAAGACCTGGGAAATATATGGGGTAAAAATCCGTAGAAAAACAGCAAAATAACTGGCTGCTCTTTATTGACCAGATCATGCGGTAGGCAAAAAGAGATGGTTTTAGCCAGAGGATGATCTCCGTGTGTCTTCATGATCTGGCATTTCCTGCAAGCCAGGCATGGGGCTCTGCACTAGAGCTGCAAATGCTGGGGGCCCTCATTGTCCCTTTTCTCTTCTCAGGGGGACAACGGGCATGTCCATGATGCTGTGTGACAGGCTTTACCACAGGGAGATAATTGACTGCTAAGGGTGGGTGGGAGCCGGGAAAAGCCACTTAGGAACAGATTTCCAGGGGAGGTGATAGACAAGGGCAAAGCGATGAATGAGGATGAGTGTGTCAAGTTTCAAAGTGCCAGGAGGCAGCACAGTGCATTCGGGAAAAGACAGCAAGTTCATGACAACCGACAGCTGATCTGGCATCATCACCTGGGGATGGAGGCTGAGCCCCGGGGTTAACACTGGGGATGAGATGGTTTATATACTATGGCGAGGAGGTGAGGTACTACACTGTGGGGGCACAGGGAGCTACCGGAGGATTTCAAATATCAGAATCGTAACTATAATAGAGTATTTAATTGCATCCTAGCTTTCATCAAGGGTAAGATGCACTATAGTTTATGTTCGACTAAGAAAGAGAAATGCTGTCAGTTAAACTAGGATATGTCATCAAGTGCAAGGTGACTGCCACCTTAAGAGATATTAAAATGGGGGGAGGGGACAAATCTTAGAACAAGTAAATTGTGGTAGTAGAATAATTAAGAAAGATCCAACACTTGGATCAACTAAAGAAGTGATTATTGCTTACCATGTGCCCCAAACTATATTAAGTCCTAGAACAAGAGACGTGCTCATCTTGATGCCCCGCAGCTGTTAGACCCAAGGTACAGAGGGGAGTAGCCAACGACCAGCAGGCCCCAAGTGCCATGTGCAGACTCTAAGAGCAACTGCCTTTGAAAGAGGAAACGGTTGAGAGTGGGCTTTCTGATGTAGAGAATTACTAGCTGGGAAAGTAGGACAATTGACACGGAATCTGAATTGATGCCCCTACATGACAGAGTTGGTGAAACTTCCCTTCTCAGAGATCTTGAGGCTCCTCTGAAATGAATTTTTCATTTTGGACAGAACATTCAGGATCAATATGATCTGTTTGAGATCCTGGTTCTCTCATTAGGACTGTTTCTTAGGATTCACTGGCACAAGAAAAGGGTTTTGATAATCCAGGTAAATCCTGACAAAAGCCTAGCACGGGATCTATGAAAATCTAACCACTCAGAGGAGAAGAACAGATAAAGGGCCAGGCCGACCTGACCCTGCAGGATAGGTAAGGCTGGTCTGGCAACAGGGGTAGAGGTGAAGTGCCCATCTACTGCTAGAAGAGCTAGAGAACACCCCTTCCGGAGAGACCACCAGGAGAGGAGAGCAGTAGGTGCTGATGATGAAGAATATTTTAATCAGCAGAGAAGGTCAAAATGACAAAGTTCCACGATCAGAGTAAACATATGGGATAAAAAATAAAAAATAAAGAAAAAAGATTTTTTTGAAAGGACTTTTTTTTAAAGGAATTTAAACAAAAGTCCTTTTAAAGAGACAGTTGTCTGTTTAAACCAATAGTACAACTCACTGAGAGAATCGCCACATTATTTATTGGGGTAAAACGGACCTGGAATGTAGAAAGACCTATTCTGCAGAGGAAAAAATAGAATCACTAACAGGCCTCATGCCTTGCACAGCCAGTGGCTAGAATCCCTGCCTCATGAGACCCTGTGCTAGAAGGCCGCTAGAACCATCTCAACTATGTTAGTCTTTCTTGGAAGCCAACAAGTGTTTGCCCAGTTAAGAGCGCGGTAACAATCAGTCACGTTATGTTATAATGATTGTCGATATCTTTAAAACCCTTGTCAAGTTCCTTTTCGAGTAACCCTCACCCCACCCTTAGAGAAATTTATCTGTGGTTCACCTCTTTGAAATACCTCATTGTTGTTCCACATGTACCATAGCCGAAAAAAAAAAAAAAAAAGCTTTCTATTAACAAAGTGTTCAGAAGGGGGCGCCACTGTAAACAATGAGAGTTTTCGCTTCCGGGACAATTTTGTTGCAGAAACAGCTGAAAGCAATCAGGTCAGACAGAGCCAAGGGCTGGAGGGATTTTTAAAATGACAAAAACCGAACCAAATCTAACCAAAACAAAAATCAAAACCAATGGCCAAGATTTCAAGTTTGCTACTAAAGGTATGACATTCTCCTAAGACATGCGAGTGACTTGATCACTTTATTTATATATTTATATTTGAAGAAGAAGGAACTATTTGATGCAGCAAATCCACGTTGGTTAAAAATTACCAGATATGGGGGCTCATGGGTGGCTCAGTGGTTTAGGCCTCTGCCCTCGGCTCAGGTCATGAATTCAGGGTCCTGGGATGGAGCCCCACATTGGGATCTCTGCTCAGCGGGGAGCCTGCTTCCCCCCTCTTTCTCTGCCACCATCTCTACCTACTTGTGATCTGTCTGTCAAATGGGTAAATAAGATCTTTAAAAAAAGAATTACTAGATGTGAAATACATCGAGGGTATGGGAAGGAAAATGATTTCACCTGATCTGACTAGGAAGTGGTTGAAGCCTGAATTAAAGTGCTATAAAAAGAGTAAAGACCTGGGAAATATATGGGGTAAAAATCCGTAGAAAAACAGCAAAATAACTGGCTGCTCTTTATTGACCAGATCATGCGGTAGGCAAAAAGAGATGGTTTTAGCCAGAGGATGATCTCCGTGTGTCTTCATGATCTGGCATTTCCTGCAAGCCAGGCATGGGGCTCTGCACTAGAGCTGCAAATGCTGGGGGCCCTCATTGTCCCTTTTCTCTTCTCAGGGGGACAACGGGCATGTCCATGATGCTGTGTGACAGGCTTTACCACAGGGAGATAATTGACTGCTAAGGGTGGGTGGGAGCCGGGAAAAGCCACTTAGGAACAGATTTCCAGGGGAGGTGATAGACAAGGGCAAAGCGAAGAATGAGGATGAGTGTGTCAAGTTTCAAAGTGCCAGGAGGCAGCACAGTGCATTCGGGAAAAGACAGCAAGTTCATGACAACCGACAGCTGATCTGGCATCATCACCTGGGGATGGAGGCTGAGCCCCGGGGTTAACACTGGGGATGAGATGGTTTATATACTATGGCGAAGAGGTGAGGTACTACACTGTGGGGGCACAGGGAGCTACCGGAGGATTTCAAATATCAGAATCGTAACTATAATAGAGTATTTAATTGCATCCTAGCTTTCATCAAGGGTAAGATGCACTATAGTTTATGTTCGACTAAGAAAGAGAAATGCTGTCAGTTAAACTAGGATATGTCATCAAGTGCAAGGTGAGTGCCACCTTAAGAGATATTAAAATGGGGGGAGGGGACAAATCTTAGAACAAGTAAATTGTGGTAGTAGAATAATTAAGAAAGATCCAACACTTGGATCAACTAAAGAAGTGATTATTGCTTACCATGTGCCCCAAACTATATTAAGTCCTAGAACAAGAGACGTGCTCATCTTGATGCCCCGCAGCTGTTAGACCCAAGGTACAGAGGGGAGTAGCCAACGACCAGCAGGCCCCAAGTGCCATGTGCAGACTCTAAGAGCAACTGCCTTTGAAAGAGGAAACGGTTGAGAGTGGGCTTTCTGATGTAGAGAATTACTAGCTGGGAAAGTAGGACAATTGACACGGAATCTGAATTGATGCCCCTACATGACAGAGTTGGTGAAACTTCCCTTCTCAGAGATCTTGAGGCTCCTCTGAAATGAATTTTTCATTTTGGACAGAACATTCAGGATCAATATGATCTGTTTGAGATCCTGGTTCTCTCATTAGGACTGTTTCTTAGGATTCACTGGCACAAGAAAAGGGTTTTGATAATCCAGGTAAATCCTGACAAAAGCCTAGCACGGGATCTATGAAAATCTAACCACTCAGAGGAGAAGAACAGATAAAGGGCCAGGCCGACCTGACCCTACAGGATAGATAAGGCTGGTCTGGCAACAGGGGTAGAGGTGAAGTGCCCATCTCCTGCTAGAAGAGCTAGAGAACACCCCTTCCGGAGAGACCACCAGGAGAGGAGAGCAGTAGGTGCTGATGATGAAGAATATTTTAATCAGCAGAGAAGGTCAAAATGACAAAGTTCCACGATCAGAGTAAACATATGGGATAAAAAATAAAAAATAAAGAAAAAAGATTTTTTTGAAAGGACTTTTTTTTAAAGGAATTTAAACAAAAGTCCTTTTAAAGAGACAGTTGGCTGTTTAAACCAATAGTACAACTCACTGAGAGAATCGCCACATTATTTATTGGGGTAGAAAGGACCTGGAATGTAGAAAGACCTATTCTGCAGAGGAAAAAATAGAATCACTAACAGGCCTCATGCCTTGCACAGCCAGTGGCTAGAATCCCTGCCTCATGAGACCCTGTGCTAGAAGGCCGCTAGAACCATCTCAACTATGTTAGTCTTTCTTGGAAGCCAACAAGTGTTTGCCCAGTTAAGAGCGCGGTAACAATCAGTCACGTTATGTTATAATGATTGTCGATATCTTTAAAACCCTTGTCAAGTTCCTTTTCGAGTAACCCTCACCCCACCCTTAGAGAAATTTATCTGTGGTTCACCTCTTTGAAATACCTCATTGTTGTTCCACATGTACCATAGCCGAAAAAAAAAAAAAAAAAAAAAAAGCTTTCTATTAACAAAGTGTTCAGAAGGGTGCGCCACTGTAAACAATGAGAGTTTTCGCTTCCGGGACAATTTTGTTGCAGAAACAGCTGAAAGCAATCAGGTCAGACAGAGCCAAGGGCTGGAGGGATTTTTAAAATGACAAAAACCGAACCAAATCTAACCAAAACAAAAATCAAAACCAATGGCCAAGATTTCAAGTTTGCTACTAAAGGTATGACATTCTCCTAAGACATGCGAGTGACTTGATCACTTTATTTATATATTTATATTTGAAGAAGAAGGAACTATTTGATGCAGCAAATCCACGTTGGTTAAAAATTACCAGATATGGGGGCTCATGGGTGGCTCAGTGGTTTAGGCCTCTGCCCTCGGCTCAGGTCATGAATTCAGGGTCCTGGGATGGAGCCCCACATTGGGATCTCTGCTCAGCGGGGAGCCTGCTTCCCCCCTCTTTCTCTGCCACCATCTCTACCTACTTTTGATCTGTCTGTCAAATGGGTAAATAAGATCTTTAAAAAAAGAATTACTAGATGTGAAATACATCGAGGGTATGGGAAGGAAAATGATTTCACCTGATCTGACTAGGAAGTGGTTGAAGCCTGAATTAAAGTGCTATAAAAAGAGTAAAGACCTGGGAAATATATGGGGTAAAAATCCGTAGAAAAACAGCAAAATAACTGGCTGCTCTTTATTGACCAGATCATGCGGTAGGCAAAAAGAGATGGTTTTAGCCAGAGGATGATCTCCGTGTGTCTTCATGATCTGGCATTTCCTGCAAGCCAGGCATGGGGCTCTGCATTAGAGCTGCAAATGCTGGGGGCCCTCATTGTCCCTTTTCTCTTCTCAGGGGGACAACGGGCATGTCCATGATGCTGTGTGACAGGCTTTACCACAGGGAGATAATTGACTGCTAAGGGTGGGTGGGAGCCGGGAAAAGCCACTTAGGAACAGATTTCCAGGGGAGGTGATAGACAAGGGCAAAGCGATGAATGAGGATGAGTGTGTCAAGTTTCAAAGTGCCAGGAGGCAGCACAGTGCATTCGGGAAAAGACAGCAAGTTCATGACAACCGACAGCTGATCTGGCATCATCACCTGGGGATGGAGGCTGAGCCCCGGGGTTAACACTGGGGATGAGATGGTTTATATACTATGGCGAGGAGGTGAGGTACTACACTGTGGGGGCACAGGGAGCTACCGGAGGATTTCAAATATCAGAATCGTAACTATAATAGAGTATTTAATTGCATCCTAGCTTTCATCAAGGGTAAGATGCACTATAGTTTATGTTCGACTAAGAAAGAGAAATGCTGTCAGTTAAACTAGGATATGTCATCAAGTGCAAGGTGAGTGCCACCTTAAGAGATATTAAAATGGGGGGAGGGGACAAATCTTAGAACAAGTAAATTGTGGTAGTAGAATAATTAAGAAAGATCCAACACTTGGATCAACTAAAGAAGTGATTATTGCTTACCATGTGCCCCAAACTATATTAAGTCCTAGAACAAGAGACGTGCTCATCTTGATGCCCCGCAGCTGTTAGACCCAAGGTACAGAGGGGAGTAGCCAACGACCAGCAGGCCCCAAGTGCCATGTGCAGACTCTAAGAGCAACTGCCTTTGAAAGAGGAAACGGTTGAGAGTGGGCTTTCTGATGTAGAGAATTACTAGCTGGGAAAGTAGGACAATTGACACGGAATCTGAATTGATGCCCCTACATGACAGAGTTGGTGAAACTTCCCTTCTCAGAGATCTTGAGGCTCCTCTGAAATGAATTTTTCATTTTGGACAGAACATTCAGGATCAATATGATCTGTTTGAGATCCTGGTTCTCTCATTAGGACTGTTTCTTAGGATTCACTGGCACAAGAAAAGGGTTTTGATAATCCAGGTAAATCCTGACAAAAGCCTAGCACGGGATCTATGAAAATCTAACCACTCAGAGGAGAAGAACAGATAAAGGGCCAGGCCGACCTGACCCTGCAGGATAGGTAAGGCTGGTCTGGCAACAGGGGTAGAGGTGAAGTGCCCATCTCCTGCTAGAAGAGCTAGAGAACACCCCTTCCGGAGAGACCACCAGGAGAGGAGAGCAGTAGGTGCTGATGATGAAGAATATTTTAATCAGCAGAGAAGGTCAAAATGACAAAGTTCCACGATCAGAGTAAACATATGGGATAAAAAATAAAAAATAAAGAAAAAAGATTTTTTTGAAAGGACTTTTTTTTAAAGGAATTTAAACAAAAGTCCTTTTAAAGAGACAGTTGTCTGTTTAAACCAATAGTACAACTCACTGAGAGAATCGCCACATTATTTATTGGGGTAAAACGGACCTGGAATGTAGAAAGACCTATTCTGCAGAGGAAAAAATAGAATCACTAACAGGCCTCATGCCTTGCACAGCCAGTGGCTAGAATCCCTGCCTCATGAGACCCTGTGCTAGAAGGCCGCTAGAACCATCTCAACTATGTTAGTCTTTCTTGGAAGCCAACAAGTGTTTGCCCAGTTAAGAGCGCAGTAACAATCAGTCACGTTATGTTATAATGATTGTCGATATCTTTAAAACCCTTGTCAAGTTCCTTTTCGAGTAACCCTCACCCCACCCTTAGAGAAATTTATCTGTGGTTCACCTCTTTGAAATACCTCATTGTTGTTCCACATGTACCATAGCCGAAAAAAAAAAAAAAAAGCTTTCTATTAACAAAGTGTTCAGAAGGGGGCGCCACTGTAAACAATGAGAGTTTTCGCTTCCGGGACAATTTTGTTGCAGAAACAGCTGAAAGCAATCAGGTCAGACAGAGCCAAGGGCTGGAGGGATTTTTAAAATGACAAAAACCGAACCAAATCTAACCAAAACAAAAATCAAAACCAATGGCCAAGATTTCAAGTTTGCTACTAAAGGTATGACATTCTCCTAAGACATGCGAGTGACTTGATCACTTTATTTATATATTTATATTTGAAGAAGAAGGAACTATTTGATGCAGCAAATCCACGTTGGTTAAAAATTACCAGATATGGGGGCTCATGGGTGGCTCAGTGGTTTAGGCCTCTGCCCTCGGCTCAGGTCATGAATTCAGGGTCCTGGGATGGAGCCCCACATTGGGATCTCTGCTCAGCGGGGAGCCTGCTTCCCCCCTCTTTCTCTGCCACCATCTCTACCTACTTGTGATCTGTCTGTCAAATGGGTAAATAAGATCTTTAAAAAAAGAATTACTAGATGTGAAATACATCGAGGGTATGGGAAGGAAAATGATTTCACCTGATCTGACTAGGAAGTGGTTGAAGCCTGAATTAAAGTGCTATAAAAAGAGTAAAGACCTGGGAAATATATGGGGTAAAAATCCGTAGAAAAACAGCAAAATAACTGGCTGCTCTTTATTGACCAGATCATGCGGTAGGCAAAAAGAGATGGTTTTAGCCAGAGGATGATCTCCGTGTGTCTTCATGATCTGGCATTTCCTGCAAGCCAGGCATGGGGCTCTGCACTAGAGCTGCAAATGCTGGGGGCCCTCATTGTCCCTTTTCTCTTCTCAGGGGGACAACGGGCATGTCCATGATGCTGTGTGACAGGCTTTACCACAGGGAGATAATTGACTGCTAAGGGTGGGTGGGAGCCGGGAAAAGCCACTTAGGAACAGATTTCCAGGGGAGGTGATAGACAAGGGCAAAGCGAAGAATGAGGATGAGTGTGTCAAGTTTCAAAGTGCCAGGAGGCAGCACAGTGCATTCGGGAAAAGACAGCAAGTTCATGACAACCGACAGCTGATCTGGCATCATCACCTGGGGATGGAGGCTGAGCCCCGGGGTTAACACTGGGGATGAGATGGTTTATATACTATGGCGAGGAGGTGAGGTACTACACTGTGGGGGCACAGGGAGCTACCGGAGGATTTCAAATATCAGAATCGTAACTATAATAGAGTATTTAATTGCATCCTAGCTTTCATCAAGTGTAAGATGCACTATAGTTTTTGTTCGACTAAGAAAGAGAAATGCTGTCAGTTAAAATAAGATATGTCATCAAGTGCAAGGTGAGTGCCACCTTAAGAGATATTAAAATGGGGGGGACAAATCTTAGAACAAGTAAATTGTGGTAGTACAATAATTAAGAAAGATCCAACACTTGGATCAACTAAAGAAGTGATTATTGCTTACCATGTGCCCCAAACTATATTAAGTCCTAGAACAAGAGACGTGCTCATCTTGATGCCCCGCAGCTGTTAGACCCAAGGTACAGAGGGGAGTAGCCAACGACCAGCAGGCCCCAAGTGCCATGTGCAGACTCTAAGAGCAACTGCCTTTGAAAGAGGAAACGGTTGAGAGTGGGCTTTCTGATGTAGAGAATTACTAGCTGGGAAAGTAGGACAATTGACACGGAATCTGAATTGATGCCCCTACATGACAGAGTTGGTGAAACTTCCCTTCTCAGAGATCTTGAGGCTCCTCTGAAATGAATTTTTCATTTTGGACAGAACATTCAGGATCAATATGATCTGTTTGAGATCCTGGTTCTCTCATTAGGACTGTTTCTTAGGATTCACTGGCACAAGAAAAGGGTTTTGATAATCCAGGTAAATCCTGACAAAAGCCTAGCACGGGATCTATGAAAATCTAACCACTCAGAGGAGAAGAACAGATAAAGGGCCAGGCCGACCTGACCCTGCAGGATAGGTAAGGCTGGTCTGGCAACAGGGGTAGAGGTGAAGTGCCCATCTCCTGCTAGAAGAACTAGAGAACACCCCTTCCGGAGAGACCACCAGGAGAGGAGAGCAGTAGGTGCTGATGATGAAGAATATTTTAATCAGCAGAGAAGGTCAAAATGACAAAGTTCCACGATCAGAGTAAACATATGGGATAAAAAATAAAAAATAAAGAAAAAAGATTTTTTTGAAAGGACTTTTTTTTAAAGGAATTTAAACAAAAGTCCTTTTAAAGAGACAGTTGTCTGTTTAAACCAATAGTACAACTCACTGAGAGAATCGCCACATTATTTATTGGGGTAAAAAGGACCTGGAATGTAGAAAGACCTATTCTGCAGAGGAAAAAATAGAATCACTAACAGGCCTCATGCCTTGCACAGCCAGTGGCTAGAATCCCTGCCTCATGAGACCCTGTGCTAGAAGGCCGCTAGAACCATCTCAACTATGTTAGTCTTTCTTGGAAGCCAACAAGTGTTTGCCCAGTTAAGAGCGCGGTAACAATCAGTCACGTTATGTTATAATGATTGTCGATATCTTTAAAACCCTTGTCAAGTTCCTTTTCGAGTAACCCTCACCCCACCCTTAGAGAAATTTATCTGTGGTTCACCTCTTTGAAATACCTCATTGTTGTTCCACATGTACCATAGCCGAAAAAAAAAAAAAAAAAAAGCTTTCTCTTAACAAAGTGTTCAGAAGGGTGCGCCACTGTAAACAATGAGAGTTTTCGCTTCCGGGACAATTTTGTTGCAGAAACAGCTGAAAGCAATCAGGTCAGACAGAGCCAAGGGCTGGAGGGATTTTTATAATGACAAAAACCGAACCAAATCTAACCAAAACAAAAATCAAAAACAATGGCCAAGATTTCAAGTTTGCTACTAAAGGTATGACATTCTCCTAAGACATGCGAGTGACTTGATCACTTTATTTATATATTTATATTTGAAGAAGAAGGAACTATTTGATGCAGCAAATCCACGTTGGTTAAAAATTACCAGATATGGGGGCTCATGGGTGGCTCAGTGGTTTAGGCCTCTGCCCTCGGCTCAGGTCATGAATTCAGGGTCCTGGGATGGAGCCCCACATTGGGATCTCTGCTCAGCGGGGAGCCTGCTTCCCCCCTCTTTCTCTGCCACCATCTCTACCTACTTTTGATCTGTCTGTCAAATGGGTAAATAAGATCTTTAAAAAAAGAATTACTAGATGTGAAATACATCGAGGGTATGGGAAGGAAAATGATTTCACCTGATCTGACTAGGAAGTGGTTGAAGCCTGAATTAAAGTGCTATAAAAAGAGTAAAGACCTGGGAAATATATGGGGTAAAAATCCGTAGAAAAACAGCAAAATAACTGGCTGCTCTTTATTGACCAGATCATGAGGTAGGCAAAGAAGAGATGGTTTTAGCCAGAGGATGATCTCCGTGTGTCTTCATGATCTTGCATTTCCTGCAAGCCAGGCATGGGGCTCTGCACTGCAGCTGCAAATGCTGGGGGCCCTCATTGTCCCTTTTCTCTTCTCAGGGGGACAACGGGCATGTCCATGATGCTGTGTGACAGGCTTTACCACAGGGAGATAATTGACTGCTAAGGGTGGGTGGGAGCCGGGAAAAGCCACTTAGGAACAGATTTCCAGGGGAGGTGATAGACAAGGGCAAAGCGAAGAATGAGGATGAGTGTGTCAAGTTTCAAAGTGCCAGGAGGCAGCACAGTGCATTCGGGAAAAGACAGCAAGTTCATGACAACCGACAGCTGATCTGGCATCATCACCTGGGGATGGAGGCTGAGCCCCGGGGTTAACACTGGGGATGAGATGGTTTATATACTATGGCGAGGAGGTGAGGTACTACACTGTGGGGGCACAGGTAGCTACCGGAGGATTTCAAATATCAGAATCATAACTATAATAGAGTATTTAATTGCATCCTAGCTTTCATCAAGGGTAAGATGCACTATAGTTTATGTTCGACTAAGAAAGAGAAATGCTGTCAGTTAAACTAGGATATGTCATCAAGTGCAAGGTGAGTGCCACCTTAAGAGATATTAAAATGGGGGGGACAAATCTTAGAACAAGTAAATTGTGGTAGTAGAATAATTAAGAAAGATCCAACACTTGGATCAACTAAAGAAGTGATTATTGCTTACCATGTGCCCCAAACTATATTAAGTCCTAGAACAAGAGACGTGCTCATCTTGATGCCCCGCAGCTGTTAGACCCAAGGTACAGAGGGGAGTAGCCAACGACCAGCAGGCCCCAAGTGCCATGTGCAGACTCTAAGAGCAACTGCCTTTGAAAGAGGAAACGGTTGAGAGTGGGCTTTCTGATGTAGAGAATTACTAGCTGGGAAAGTAGGACAATTGACACGGAATCTGAATTGATGCCCCTACATTACAGAGTTGGTGAAACTTCCCTTCTCAGAGATCTTGAGGCTCCTCTGAAATGAATTTTTCATTTTGGACAGAACATTCAGGATCAATATGATCTGTTTGAGATCCTGGTTCTCTCATTAGGACTGTTTCTTAGGATTCACTGGCACAAGAAAAGGGTTTTGATAATCCAGGTAAATCCTGACAAAAGCAAAGCACGGGATCTATGAAAATCTAACCACTCAGAGGAGAACAACAGATAAAGGGCCAGGCCGACCTGACCCTGCAGGATAGGTAAGGCTGGTGTGGCAACAGGGGTAGAGGGGAAGTGCCCATCTCCTGCTAGAAGAGCTAGAGAACACCCCTTCCGGAGAGACCACCAGGAGAGGAGAGCAGTAGGTGCTGATGATGAAGAATATTTTAATCAGCAGAGAAGGTCAAAATGACAAAGTTCCACGATCAGAGTAAACATATGGGATAAAAAATAAAAAATAAAGAAAAAAGATTTTTTTGAAAGAACTTTTTTTTAAAGGAATTTAAACAAAAGTCCTTTTAAAGAGACAGTTGGCTGTTTAAACCAATAGTACAACTCACTGAGAGAATCGCCACATTATTTATTGGGGTAGAAAGGACCTGGAATGTAGAAAGACCTATTCTGCAGAGGAAAAAATAGAATCACTAACAGGCCTCATGCCTTGCACAGCCAGTGGCTAGAATCCCTGCCTCATGAGACCCTGTGCTAGAAGGCCGCTAGAACCATCTCAACTATGTTAGTCTTTCTTGGAAGCCAACAAGTGTTTGCCCAGTTAAGAGCGTGGTAACAATCAGTCACGTTGTGTTATAATGATTGTCGATATCTTTAAAACCCTTGTCAAGTTCCTTTTCGAGTAACCCTCACCCCACCCTTAGAGAAATTTATCTGTGGTTCACCTCTTTGAAATACCTCATTGTTGTTCCACATGTACCATAGCCGAAAAAAAAAAAAAAAAAAGCTTTCTATTAACAAAGTGTTCAGAAGGGGGCGCCACTGTAAACAAAGAGAGTTTTCGCTTCCGGGACAATTTTGTTGCAGAAACAGCTGAAAGCAATCAGGTCAGACAGAGCCAAGGGCTGGAGGGATTTTTAAAATGACAAAAACCGAACCAAATCTAACCAAAACAAAAATCAAAACCAATGGCCAAGATTTCAAGTTTGCTACTAAAGGTATGACATTCTCCTAAGACATGCGAGTGACTTGATCACTTTATTTATATATTTATATTTGAAGAAGAAGGAACTATTTGATGCAGCAAATCCACGTTGGTTAAAAATTACCAGATATGGGGGCTCATGGGTGGCTCAGTGGTTTAGGCCTCTGCCCTCGGCACAGGTCATGAATTCAGGGTCCTGGGATGGAGCCCCACATTGGGATCTCTGCTCAGCGGGGAGCCTGCTTCCCCCCTCTTTCTCTGCCTCCATCTCTACCTACTTGTGATCTGTCTGTCAAATGGGTAAATAAGATCTTTAAAAAAAGAATTACTAGATGTGAAATACATCGAGGGTATGGGAAGGAAAATGATTTCACCTGATCTGACTAGGAAGTGGTTGAAGCCTGAATTAAAGTGCTATAAAAAGAGTAAAGACCTGGGAAATATATGGGGTAAAAATCCGTAGAAAAACAGCAATAATAACTGGCTGCTCTTTATTGACCAGATCATGCGGTAGGCAAAGAAGAGATGGTTTTAGCCAGAGGATGATCTCCGTGTGTCCTCATGATCTGGCATTTCCTGCAAGCCAGGCATGGGGCTCTGCACTAGAGCTGCAAATGCAGGGGTCCCTCATTTTCCCTTTTCTCTTCTCAGGGGGACAACGGGCATGTCCATGCTGCAGTGTGACAGGCTTTACCTCAGGGAGATAATAGACTGCAAAGGGTAGGTGGGAGCCGGGAAAAGCCACTTAGGAACAGATTTTCAGGGGAGGTGATAGACAAGGGCAAAGCGAAGAATTAGGATGAGTGTGTCAAGTTTCAAAGTGCCAGGAGACAGCACAGTGCATTCGGGAAACTACAGCAAGTTCATGACAACCGACAGCTGATCTGGCAGCATCACCTGGGGATGGAGGCTGAGCCCCGGGGTTAACACTGGGGATGAGATGGTTTGTATACTATGGCGAGGAGGTGAGGTACTACACTGTGGGGGCACAGGGAGCTACCGGAGGATTTCAAATATCAGAATCGTAACTATAATAGAGTATTTAATTGCATCCTAGCTTTCATCAAGTGTAAGATGCACTATAGTTTTTGTTCGACTAAGAAAGAGAAATGCTGTCAGTTAAAATAAGATATGTCATCAAGTGCAAGGTGAGTGCCACCTTAAGAGATATTAAAATGGGGGGGACAAATCTTAGAACAAGTAAATTGTGGTAGTACAATAATTAAGAAAGATCCAACACTTGGATCAACTAAAGAAGTGATTATTGCTTACCATGTGCCCCAAACTATATTAAGTCCTAGAACAAGAGACGTGCTCATCTTGATGCCCCGCAGCTGTTAGACCCAAGGTACAGAGGGGAGTAGCCAACGACCAGCAGGCCCCAAGTGCCATGTGCAGACTCTAAGAGCAACTGCCTTTGAAAGAGGAAACGGTTGAGAGTGGGCTTTCTGATGTAGAGAATTACTAGCTGGGAAAGTAGGACAATTGACACGGAATCTGAATTGATGCCCCTACATGACAGAGTTGGTGAAACTTCCCTTCTCAGAGATCTTGAGGCTCCTCTGAAATGAATTTTTCATTTTGGACAGAACATTCAGGATCAATATGATCTGTTTGAGATCCTGGTTCTCTCATTAGGACTGTTTCTTAGGATTCACTGGCACAAGAAAAGGGTTTTGATAATCCAGGTAAATCCTGACAAAAGCCTAGCACGGGATCTATGAAAATCTAACCACTCAGAGGAGAAGAACAGATAAAGGGCCAGGCCGACCTGACCCTACAGGATAGATAAGGCTGGTCTGGCAACAGGGGTAGAGGTGAAGTGCCCATCTCCTGCTAGAAGAGCTAGAGAACACCCCTTCCGGAGAGACCACCAGGAGAGGAGAGCAGTAGGTGCTGATGATGAAGAATATTTTAATCAGCAGAGAAGGTCAAAATGACAAAGTTCCACGATCAGAGTAAACATATGGGATAAAAAATAAAAAATAAAGAAAAAAGATTTTTTTGAAAGGACTTTTTTTTAAAGGAATTTAAACAAAAGTCCTTTTAAAGAGACAGTTGGCTGTTTAAACCAATAGTACAACTCACTGAGAGAATCGCCACATTATTTATTGGGGTAGAAAGGACCTGGAATGTAGAAAGACCTATTCTGCAGAGGAAAAAATAGAATCACTAACAGGCCTCATGCCTTGCACAGCCAGTGGCTAGAATCCCTGCCTCATGAGACCCTGTGCTAGAAGGCCGCTAGAACCATCTCAACTATGTTAGTCTTTCTTGGAAGCCAACAAGTGTTTGCCCAGTTAAGAGCGCGGTAACAATCAGTCACGTTATGTTATAATGATTGTCGATATCTTTAAAACCCTTGTCAAGTTCCTTTTCGAGTAACCCTCACCCCACCCTTAGAGAAATTTATCTGTGGTTCACCTCTTTGAAATACCTCATTGTTGTTCCACATGTACCATAGCCGAAAAAAAAAAAAAAAAGCTTTCTATTAACAAAGTGTTCAGAAGGGTGCGCCAATGTAAACAATGAGAGTTTTCGCTTCCGGGACAATTTTGTTGCAGAAACAGCTGAAAGCAATCAGGTCAGACAGAGCCAAGGGCTGGAGGGATTTTTAAAATGACAAAAACCGAACCAAATCTAACCAAAACAAAAATCAAAACCAATGGCCAAGATTTCAAGTTTGCTACTAAAGGTATGACATTCTCCTAAGACATGCGAGTGACTTGATCACTTTATTTATATATTTATATTTGAAGAAGAAGGAACTATTTGATGCAGCAAATCCACGTTGGTTAAAAATTACCAGATATGGGGGCTCATAGGTGGCTCAGTGGTTTAGGCCTCTGCCCTCGGCACAGGTCATGAATTCAGGGTCCTGGGATGGAGCCCCACATTGGGATCTCTGCTCAGCGGGGCGCCTGCTTCCCCCCTCTTTCTCTGCCTCCATCTCTACCTACTTGTGATCTGTCTGTCAAATGGGTAAATAAGATCTTTAAAAAAAGAATTACTAGATGTGAAATACATCGAGGGTATGGGAAGGAAAATGATTTCACCTGATCTGATTAGGAAGTGGTTGAAGCCTGAATTAAAGTGCTATAAAAAGAGTAAAGACCTGGGAAATATATGGGGTAAAAATCCGTAGAAAAACAGCAATAATAACTGGCTGCTCTTTATTGACCAGATCATGCGGTAGGCAAAGAAGAGATGGTTTTAGCCAGAGGATGATCTCCGTATGTCCTCATGATCTGGCATTTCCTGCAAGCCAGGCATGGGGCTCTGCACTAGAGCTGCAAATGCAGGGGTCCCTCATTTTCCCTTTTTTCTTCTCAGGGAGACAACGGGCATGTCTATGCTGCAGTGTGACAGGCTTTACCTCAGGGAGATAATAGACTGCAAAGGGTAGTTGGGAGCCGGGAAAAGCCACTTAGGAACAGATTTTCAGGGGAGGTGATAGACAAGGGCAAAGCGAAGAATTAGGATGAGTGTGTCAAGTTTCAAAGTGCCAGGAGACAGCACAGTGCATTCGGGAAACTACAGCAAGTTCATGACAACCGACAGCTGATCTGGCAGCATCACCTGGGGATGGAGGCTGAGCCCCGGGGTTAACACTGGGGATGAGATGGTTTGTATACTATGGCGAGGAGGTGAGGTACTACACTGTGGGGGCACAGGGAGCTACCGGAGGATTTCAAATATCAGAATCGTAACTATAATAGAGTATTTAATTGCATCCTAGCTTTCATCAAGTGTAAGATGCACTATAGTTTTTGTTCGACTAAGAAAGAGAAATGCTGTCAGTTAAAATAAGATATGTCATCAAGTGCAAAGTGAGTG